>NC_041720.1:15879841-15981752 GCF_900700375.1 Denticeps clupeoides
TTTACTGGTCGGGGTATTTACTGGTCGGGGTATTTACTGTGCGGGGTATTTACTGGTTGGGGTATTTACTGGTCGGGGTATTTACTGGTCGGGGTATTTACTGTGCGGGGTATTTACTGGTCGGGGTATTTACTGGTCGGGGTATTTACTGGTTGGGGTATTTACTGGTCGGGGTATTTACTGTGCGGGGTATTTACTGGTCGGGGTATTTACTGTGCGGGGTATTTACTGGTCGGGGTATTTACTGGTTGGGGTATTTTACTGGTCGGGGTATTTACTGTGCGGGGTATTTACTGTGCGGGGTATTTACTGGTCGGGGTATTTACTGGTTGGGGTATTTACTGGTCGGGGTATTTACTGGTCGGGGTATTTACTGGTTGGGGTATTTACTGGTCGGGGTATTTACTGGTTGGGGGTATGGTTACTGGTCGGGGGTATTTACTGGTCGGGGGTATTTACTGGTTGGGTATTTACTGGTCGGGGTATTTACTGGTCGGGGGGTATTTAACTGGTTGGGGGTATTTACTGGTCGGGTATTTACTGTCGGGTATTTACTGTCGGCTACGGCAGGCTGGGGTGCGTTTGCCTCCCGGAGCGCACTGAAGAGCAGAAGTATAAAAGCCACGATGACTTCAGTCACTTTAACGCGACGCGCCGTCATTAACCAACAAGCGCACTCGAACCGGCTCAGACGCCGGATCACCTTCTGCTCCGCGTTTGATGGGGCGTTTCAAAGAGTCGGGTGGGACGGGTGAGACGTGCGGGGGGGGGACGGGGAGAAAGAGAGGCTTTTCTCACAGGGAGAGGCCAGGAGGACGCTTTCCCTCCGCTAATTCCCCGGCGGAGGAATCAAAGGTGCTCCTCGCTGACGGCATCACAAAGAGAGAGAGAGAGAGGAGAGGGAGAGAGAGAGAGAGGGAGAGAGAGAGAGAGAGAGAGAGAGAGAGAGGGAATGATACATAATAAGTGTGAGAACAGCGGGAGAAGCCACGGCTTCTACAGTTCACCGAGTAGAAACACACACACACACACACCTGCTTTCCAAATATCTATCCATCTATCTAGATTTATCTCTCCATTCGTCAGAGGCCTGTCAGAATGCAGTCATGACGGCCAGGTTGTCATGGTGAAGCGGTTGTCATGGCGAGCACCATCCGAGTCGTGCTCGCTGCTGAATGGAGTGCAAACGAGAGGAGGGAACGGCTGACCTCGGTCGGACTGACAGGTCGGCCGCGTTGGTTTTTCAGATCGGTGCCTGGTTGCGTAACGCGTTGTCGGCTGTACTTCATCGCGCCGTTACGGCGGCAAATCGAATGGGTCCATCTGCAGGTTCGGAAATGAACCGGCGGTTCCCAGCAATGCCGTGACGGGCGGAGCGAACTCCACACTCCGCCGAGTTTCTCTTTTTTTAATTTGTTTCTAATGCTTCATTTCACTACGCAGGGTCATTATGGAGGGTCATTACCGGTAATTTCCCTGTAGAATATCTTCCTGATCGACCATTTCTACGAGAGCTGAGAAGGGACACCTTCAAAACATCTGATCATGGTTTTTATCAGCTTATTTTTTAAATCATTCGATAGGATTGCGGTGGCTTTAATGCGGTCATTCATTTTATTACGCGGGTCAGGGTCAAGTAGGGTTGTCTCTCTCCGGAATATGGTCACGATTGATCGTTTTGCTATTTATGAGATGGGAAAAAAAAATGATTCTGCAGCAGCACAAAGTAGAGAGAAGTCGAGGTGCGTTTCTCCCGACACAGTTATAATAGTTTTTTAATTCAGTTAATTTTAATTAGTTTTTAGAGGCAGATTTACTAGTTTTTATTAGTTTTGATATTTTGAAATTGCTTAGTTTTAGTTTAGTTTTTATTAGTTACAGTGTTAGTTTTAGTTTTTTTTTTTGTAAATTAGGATATTTGTCAGGTGCATGAATCAAAATCACCAGAATAGCCTTATCCATCTTAGCTCCGATAAGGTTATTGACTCTTGCAGCTCTGGGTGTTTTGAATTTTGGTTCGAGTGACGTGGTGAACTTTTTGAAGGTAATCGAGTCACACAGTCGTGTAGACATTCCAGTCTTAATAAACATATTTACCAATGCTTCTTCTCTTTTGTGGTGTTCCTGCGTATTTACTAGCCAGCAGCTACTTGGTCCATTATGGATGCTGTAGTATCACGTTCCTTTCCCATGTTACCTGGCCTGGCTACCGCTTCTCTTTCGGGGGAGGGCGGGCAAGAGGCTGGCTTGTTCAGGTACTCTTGGTTCGCCTTTTTGTGTGAGCTTTTCAAATGGACTTTCAGATTCGTGGGGTTTTTCCCCTTGAGAAGTATTCCACGTATTGTATCACCTGCTTCTACAACAAGGCACTTACTTTTATTTTTGCCACTGTCATAATCAAAGAAATCCCAAATAGGACTTTCTTCCACTTTCTTCCGACTTTCGCTGCAGCCATCACGCTAGCCGGCGGCGTCACGGACAGACTATGGACACGTGACGTCACAGACCACGTGTTACCATAATGGTCAAAAACCTGGCTTAAAACTGGCAGCGTGAAGTAAATAGATTTTAATTCAACCCAAAAGGCTTATTACAAAGACGAAAACGAAGGACGTTTTTGCTATAATATTAGTTCGTTTAAGTTCGTTTTGTATACACACAAAACAGTTTCAGTTAGTTTTCGTTTTTTTTTTTAACTCTTTATTTCAGTTGACGAAAATGCTTTTTCAATTCTAGTTTTAATTTTATCGTTCGTTTTCGTTAACTATAATAACCTTGCCTCCCGAAAGGTGTTCGCGTTTCATTTGATGAAGTGCTTTTGTGTGAAGTCCAAGATGAAAAATGCATTTAACAACGCGCCACTGACTTGAAACGTGGTTTTTGTTGGTCAGCGGCGCAATGGAATTTCTCTGAAATGCTCAGGGCCACACCTCAGTTACAAAAGGCCACTCCTGCTCCAAAATCTATTTTAAACGCACATTTCATATCATCAAAACAGACGCCATATTGTTTCACTTAATAGGCATCAAACTATTTTAGAAAAAGGTTTTGAAAAATGAGCTCACAATGTCTATTTGGTCAAGTTTTGCGGAAAGTGATTGGACGAAACTGCGGGGTTGTGCAGAATTTGAGTCGATGACGGATCCTGGATGTATTGAGGGTTCATTTTGACAGCGGCACTTGCTGGAAACCTTGAACTGGAAGCTGTAGTGATACGGCACATATACGGCATATACACACACACACACACACACACACATATAATGTCTTAAATATAATGGGTCAATGAGATATTTTATGCAAAACTCAACAAAAATTCAATTCTTTTTCATTTATTTGGACCACACAAGAATTCTACACAAACTGCAAACTCTTGTGAAATGCGCTACTCTTAAGTAGTTGGTATCGGTTAGATGGAAGCCCTGGCACAGGCACTTCTTTTTAGGGCTTTTGTTAGCTTTGGCTAGATTGCCACTTGAGATTTGGAGGGAAGGATGTGATCGTCAGGGTCGATCCTGCAGATCGAGTGGGGCTTTGTGCCGCCGACGTGGTGGACCGAATGCCGGTCTGGTTTGTGGCTAGATGCGTACGTCTGCATTCAGTGTGAAAATAAAACTTGAGAATCAGTTCATTTGGGTGTTTTTTGCTGTCAAAGTTCAAAAACAGACAAGAAGTGGCATTTGGGAGACGGTGTACGTGTGTATCCGGTGCTGTCAGGGCGGACAGATGAGAAAGTGGATCAGCTGGTGGGGAGGTCATGTGCTCCAGTGTTGGGGGGGGGTGAAAGGGGAGGAGCAGGGTTCAGGAATAGCAGAGTGACCATGCCAACCCTCCCTTTACCCCTAATCGCTCGCCCCTCTTTCCATCTTGATGCCCCTCACTTTGCTCGTGCCCACCGGCCTCTTCCTGGAACCCTGGAACCGGTACAACTACCAGGTTACGACTTTCTCTCTCCTCCTGGTTTATATGCAACTGGACTGTGTGCCCGTGATGGCCCGTCCTCTTACTTGTTATAATAAGTGTGTGTGTGTGTGTGTGTGTTCCGCTGCCTGTGAGACTTCAGATGCATTTGGATGCTGTTTAAATGAAAGGAGGCTATTACTCTGTTAATGATATGTTGGTAGGACCTTGCTGCGTAAGCTGCGCTTATCCAATTCCTCATTAACGTCCACTCGTTAGTCAGCAATGTGCAGAATGTGCATCACACGAGTAGCCGCTTGCCAGGCGGTAAGTGGGAGTTTGAGGGAGGAGGACCACACTTGGCCATAAAGTCACCACACAAACGTCTTTGGCCGTGAGAAGGTGGTAAGTTTGGTACTGTAGCACATTCAATCTTTTGAACAGGGTGGTGATTCGAACTGGCAACCTTCTGATTACGGGTCCACTTCCTTACCCGCTAGGCCACCTCTGCCCCATGAGGCTTGGTGTTTTTGCATTTCCACAGAACACTAAAGATGAATGAATTAATGTCTGACGTTCATAAATGGTGAATCCAGGGAAGTTGAAATGTAAGATAGAATACGTTTCATGTCATCGCCACAGAAACATGCATGATGCACATTCTGCACATTCTGTTATAGAAATGAGAAAACCCATCAATTTGCGAAAAATGGCCCATAAATCTGCTCGCACGAGTTGTTGTTTCAGCTCCATAATATCCAACTTTCCTGCACACACCTCTTCATTCATCAGGCTTCTGACAATCCTTCTTCAGGGAGTCTTGGAGTGATATTTTGAAGAAAATTACCTTAGCATTCCTCAAATCTGTAGTGGAAACATGACCAGTTAAATCCATTAACCGTTACCTCATAAACTTCACTTGAGGAAATTAATTATTGAATGAACTGAATGACCTTTCATATGGACATATGGTGGCCTCCCAATGGGAAGTGCCATGATTAAATTGATGATGGCCGTTTCAAACCAGTACCAATCACATGGAACATGAGTCCATGTCTATTAAACACAAAGAGTTCCACAGGAAACCGTTGCATGTAGAGTATGAGAATGCTGTAGGTTCCATTTCAGAAACAAACATCATCAACGATACATCCATATAAATATCCCCGTTACGATAAGTCACTATAAACACAGTAGTAAAGATTGTATTGATTAATTTGTGCTATTGTATAATCACTGATTCCTGTAAGTTCCTCTGGTTACCAAACTGGCACCTTAATTCTGTTAAATATAGAAGCAAATCTTTTAATATTGTTGCAGTCAGAAGTAAAGTGACATGGTAACAAATGGTACATTTCAACACTGCCGTGTTTTTATTTTACGTGGAAAATGAAGTTCTGGACATTGGAATGTGAAGTTCTGGTAGTGGACGTTTTCTGACTTTTCTTATTGTAGTTACAAGCTCTCCAGTTATTTTTAGGCAACCACAGCCCTAAAAATGGCAGAATGTGTCGTTTTTTCTTTAGTGACGTGATTGCGAATGATCACATATTCAAGCATCATTTTTGTATTCTGCCCGGCCTTGCTATTTGGAATATATATAAGCGTCATATTATATCAGTCCCCCGTGCAAGACACCGAGGCGTCTGTGGTTGTGAAGGAGATGGGGTGACAGGGTATAACGACTTACTAATTTAATGTGGCTAAATGTCAGCGTGATTAAAAAAGTACACCTCCAGGATTAGAACCACCTCCATTAGACCTTCATTGTGGCCCTGCTGTATATGTCGTTCACATTTTAACATGATTACGTTACGTTATGCGTGCATGATCACAGCCAAATTTGTGGGATATTTGGGCTTAGCCTGTGAGTGTTCACATTTTTTAAAAAATTAATTAGTTAAATATTATTATTTGCAAATTTAATTAGCTCCTCTTGCAAAAATAACATGAAGCATAGCATTTGAGAAATTGCTGTGAAATCAGGGAGTTTAGGTAGCAACAATTCCGAACAAAGGCTGGAACGTCCTGGAGGGGCTGATAAATGTTTGATCACACAAAGACAAAGAAGGTAGAAATACAGAAAAGGAATCTCATTTTTCTGCAATCCACTTTTACTGAGCGCTCAGCAGGCATTATGCCTGGGGAGGGGATCGGCATCTTGTTTACATATGCAAATTCACGGTCCGTTCCGCCGTTTAGGCGGATTTCCACACCGTTTCATACGGCCTGACGGAACAGGGACCCAGCAGTACGGGCTCCAGATTTGGGGCCAAGTCATGTGAGTCAGTGGTGAAGTGAGTAGGCCCACAGCCAGTGAGTCAGTTTCGGAGTACAAGTGTCTGAGCCGGAGAGGCACTTTGAGCACGCAGGTGGTCTTCGTGGGTGGTCTGCGGCACCGCGGGAACGATCCCTTACACGCCCCGCCCCGGCGGGGCGCGCACGCCGTCGGTGACAACTCTATCAGCTGTCACTGTTGATGGACGTATACCCTGGAAAACCGAGGCACGCTTGGCAGGCACAATTTAGGGACGCACCGATCCGGAATTCCATTACGATACTAGTATTTAATGCATAAACTGTATATTGCTTGTAAAGAAAAAAAAAGTTAAAAAGTGAAGTGATTGTCACTTGTGATTTTTCCTCTGCATTTAAACCATCACCCTGAGTGAGCAGTGGGCAGCCATGACAGGCGCCCAGGGAGCAGTGTGTGGGGACGGTGCTTTGCTCAGTGGCACCTCAGTGGAACCTTGGCAGATCGGGATTCGAACCGGCAACCTGCTGATTACGGGGCCGCTTCCTTAACCACTAGGCCACCACTGCCCCACCACTGTTCTCAATATAAGGCAATAAGACGATATAACAAGAACACAAGTATATGTATACACTGCTTCTCACTAACAACTGTTCTAGTTTTGCCAAACTCTTCATGTTCTTTGACGTGTTCTTCTGGACGTGCATTGGCGCTGCAGTTATTGCAAGAGTCTATAATTTAGTTGAATATATCGGCACAGTTTTACCGATACCCGATCTAGACTGATAGCTGATACATGTATTGAATTGGTGCATCCCTTACACAAATGTGGCCAAAATATTCAGTTCAGTATTTTCACTGTCTCAGTATACGGTACCAAACTAAAGAATAGGCATTTGTGACTCAACAGGCCATAAGTCTCACATTAACCAAGTATTTATATGTTTTTTCCCTTTTATTTCTTTTATCAAGTGCATATATCTTACCCAACTTACATGTATAAATGTCATACGTAATAAGGTTACACAGGGACAAAAACCACATCATTTTGTTTAAAAATGATGGGCCAAATAAACGGGGCCCATTTTGTCAAGAGTATATCTGTTTTTATTTGTAATTTTGCAGTGTTGTTTTCGATGTGCTAAATTGCTGAGGAAAGTTATATCAGTTTTTAAAATACAAGCTTCTGCTCGTATCACTTATTACATAGTTATTCTATAGAGTTAGCATTGTGTAGTATTATATATAGATCTAGTGGACTGCTTATGGATAATAAATAGCTTTTTATTTTTTGCTGTGGTGAGGCAGTACTAATATAGTATCGTTATATTTGTTAATTTTGCAAGACCGACTTACTCACCATCATACTCATACATACCATCAATACATCATCGACATCGGCTGACAGTCGTGTGCAGATTTCCGCGGCTCTTGAGTTTTGTTGTTTGTCATTATTATTGAGTGTGAAATGACAACTTTCTGAACTGACAACTTTCTCTCCATCTGTCTCTCCTCTCGTCCTCTCAGAACACTTCTGGATCCTCTGCCCTGAATGACTGAAACCTACTGAGAGGTAAATAAAGACACACACACACACATACACACACACACATTCAAACAGTATCTGGTTTCCTTAGCAACGTTTCTTTGTGCTCTTCCTCTCCGCTCTGCCTGTTTCACATGAAAGATCCTCTCTGCATCGGCACCTTCAACATTTGTATAGAGCCCGAGGGGACGGCCCGGCCTGTGTCTCACCGTGTTATTGTCCTCTGGCTGCTTGCAGTTGTGTGTGTGTGTGTGTGTGTGTGTGTGTGTGTGTGTGTGCTGCGTCATCGATGTCTGTGCACGAGCTGATCTTTGTTTGTCTCCTGTGTTTGAGCGATGTTGGGAAGTTTGTCCTTCTCTTCGAGAATCGTGGCTGGTGAGAGAGGAGGGACGAGGTTTTATGGCGTGTGGTGGGTTAAGCGGGGCATACACTGTACACAGGTGTTTGGTCGGACCTCAGTTGTGACCTGAGCGCTCACACTACACGAGTGTAAAGTGTAAACATTGAATAAAAATAATTTCCCCAGGACGCGCCGTTTCTTCGCGCGTAGGAGGAGGATGAGGAGTAGAGGCAAGACGAGGAAGAGTCCGGCCAATAGAAGTTCACGGAAATGACATTGTCAACACTTCCTGTTTGGTGCAAGCAGGAAGTCGTGTGAGCGTTTTTCCAGGAAAAAAATCAAATGAGCCCGCTGGTTGTTCAGAGTCTCGGATGATGGAACTTAAAAAATACATTTGAGCTCATTTTTACATCCAATCACTGGATCAACTGGAATGCTTCACACGTTTGCAGGCCATGACAGGCGATGGAGTTCCTATTTTATTGAACGGGTGGGAAATTCTCTGGGCGGACAAAGCATGAGAAACAGGAGGTAACAGTTCCCCTTATGACGTCATAAAGATACAAAATTCCAGATCTGACCGTCTGGGGTCTGACCGTACATTATTTCATCATGTACAGTCCTGGCCAAAAGTTTATAGAATGACACAAATACTGGTTTTCCGCTTCGGTGTTTTTAGATCTTTTTGTCAATTGTTTTGTCAATTTTGTCAATTGACAATTACATCAAATATATGCAAAGAGTCAATATTTGCAGTATTTACAGTATTTTCAAGACCTCTGCAATTTTCCCTGGCATGCTGTCAACTATCAACTTCTGGGCCAAATCCTGACTAATGCCGACCCATTCCTGTTTGTCAGAATTTGTGGGTTTTTGTTTGTCAACCCGTCTCTTGATGATTGACCACAAGTTCTCAATTGGATTTAGTTCCGGGGATTTTCCTGGCCATGGACCCAAAATTTCAATGTTTTGTTCCCGGAGTGACTTAGTTACCACTTTGGCCTTATGACACGGTGCTCCATCATGCTGGAAAAGTTATTGCTCTTCACCAAACTGTTCTTGGATGGTTGGGAGAAGTTGCTGTCGGAGGATGTTTTGGTACCGTTCTTTATTCGTGGCTGTGTTCTCAGTTAAAATTGGGAGTGAGTCCACTCCCTTGGATGAGAAGCAGCCCAGCACATGAATGGTCTCAGGATGCTTTACTGTTGGCACGAGACAGGGCTGAAGGTAGCGCTCAACTCTTCTCCGGACAATCATTTTTCCAGATGCCCCAAACAATCGGAAAGGGGCTTCATCAGAGAAAATGACTTTACCCCAGCAGTCCTCAGCAGTCCAATCCCTGTACTTTTAGCTGAATATCAGTGTGTCCTTGATGTTTTTCTTGGAGAGAAGTGGCTTCATTGCTGCCCTTCTTGACACCAGGCCATCGTCCAAAAGTCTTCACTGTGGCCTGCTGCCATTCCTGAGCCTGCTCTGCACTGGTGGCACCTCCCATCTGAGACGGACCTGGCGCTTGCTGGACGTTCTTGGTGACCCTGAAGCCTTCTTCACAACACTTAAACCTCTCTCCTTGAAGTTTTTGACGACTGCACGTGTTTTCTTGCAGGTAACCTTGGTTAACAGAGGAAGAACAATCATTTCAAGCATCACCCTCCTTTTAAAACATCCAGTCTGCTATTCTAAATCACTCAGAATGACAGAATGATCTCCAGCCTTGTGCTGGTCAACACTTTGTAATTCATCTGATCGCTCTTCATAACATTCTGGAGTATATGCAAATTGGCATCATAAAAATGGAAGCAGCAAACAAACAGTATTTGTGTCATTCTCAAAACTTTTGGCCACAATTATGCTATGTAGTTCAAGCTCAGGCATTTTTATTGCTTTATTGTCCTTTGAAGTGAAAGTCTGCAGTGTGTGTGACACTGCAGCACAGCACACGGTGACACAATGAAATATTAACCATCACCCTGAGTGAGCAGTGGGCAGCCATGACAGGCGCCCGGGGAGCAGTGTGTGGGGACGGTGCTTTGCTCAGTGGCACCTCAGTGGCACCTTGGCGGATCGGGATTCGAACCGGCAACCTTCTGATTACAGGGCCGCTTCCTTAACCCAACCACCGCCCCAAATTTTCAGATACGTTCAGGTTAGGACATAGTGAAACAAAACATTGTTTCTCCAGAACCAAGTTAAACAAGGTTACAGACCAACATAAAGTGCATGTGTGTGACATCGACAAACTGGGCTACATGAAGTGCAAAAATATGGGACACAGGCAGTGCTAGACAGACTATAGGACACATGATGCCCGATTCCAGGAAAAATGGGCTCAAAATAGGCCAAATGTAGCACAATGCATGCCCGGCTTTAGTGAGATTTAGTGAAAGTGATTGTTTTTGTCATTGATTTTGTGATACACAGCACACAGTGACACAGTGAAATGTGTCCTCTGCATTTAACCCATCATCTTAATGAGCAGTGGGCAGTGTGTGGGAACGGTGCTCTGCTCAAGGGGACCTCATTGGCACCTCGGCGGTTCGGGATTTGAACCCGCAACCCTTCGGATCCTTAGCCGAAGTCTTTATTTTCATCTTGTGTTGTTACTTTTTCATTGGTCATTGTCACAAGGAGGCTATAGAGTGGCAAAATCAACACTCCTTGACCCTGTTTGATTAACTGGACTTGTCCACGTTGCATTATGCAGCACAGCACACATTTTAAGCTAGAATATAAAGCTCACCCCATCCGTCTCTCCACAAAATCACATTCAAAGTGCTTCGCTGGCAACAAACCCACATGGGTACTGCCAAAGCAATTAAAGTAATTATGTAGTAAAGAACATTACTGTTACTCTCTTTCCCCCCAACCCCTTGTTGAAATGTCTTTGCCGGGTCGGCGCAGCAGCGGTCACCATACACCGGCGCTGTCTGCCACATAGGGGTAATTATATAAAGGTTAATTATGTCAGACAGCCACAAGGCTCGGGGTAAAAATAGAATTGGGGCTCGTTCGCTTGCCGCTGGGGTGTGAGCATGTTTCAGATGCTTAGAGGTTACATGTGCATCCGTAGGAGAAATGGAGAGAGAGGTAGGTAAAGTTTAGGTCAAGAAAGAATGTGTTTTACACATAAATATATGGCAGAATTAGAATTATTAGGCTACTTTTCACACATGCTCCCTGGCCACTTAGCTGGCAACGTTACCATAGTAATTATAAAACAAGGCATATCAGCTACAGGACAGAAAATTGTAAACAAACAGTTTCAGAGATGCAGAAATTACAAAAAAGCCACACAAAAATATGACAAATTACACTAAACAAAAAGGGCATAAGCAAACACCAAGCAAGCAACAAGACACTTTAGACAGGCTAATTACAGTATTATTTTCAGAATCGTGTTTATTGGCATGCACATACAAGGAATTTGATTCCGGTTGATGGTGTCTCTCAGGTTTTAAATTTTAATATTTATATACATGTATAATATGTTAATCAGCATACAGTATATTTCATTTAATGGTCTACTGTCATCAATAGAATTTGTCGCTTTTGGTCAATATTCCATGGCTTTATAGATGCTTAATTCTGATTGGGTAGTGAAGTTGTCCTGTATGGATTATTCCTCAGACTATTTTTTCCACTTTTTTTATCAATCTACTGAAGTGCATGTCAGCGCATGTGGTTGTTGGTCGTTGCTTCTCTGGTAAAGGTCCTGTGGTGGAGAGGAGCAGAGGGACGGCGCTGCTGTAAGGCTATACTCTGGGTTGTCATGGGTTACGGGCTGGGTGGAATGTCTTGGCAGCGCGGCGCAGGCTGCAGAACAGTCAGGCTCCAGGCCGAAGGCAGCATGTATCCTTGTCTCTGCGTCTCAGCGGGGAATGTGTATAACATGTCACATTTAACTGTGTGTGTGTGTGTGTGTACGTGTGTGTACTGGTACGTAGGTGGGTGAGGTGGAGAGTCTGTTCACTCATGCCAGCAAATCATTCATGGCAGAGAGGGAGGGAGGGAGAGAATCTGCTCCATGCTTGTGTTGTGTGTATTCCTTCCTCTTAAAGTACAAAGAGCTGTTTGATGAAAGGAGCCTCTGGGTGTATTGGATGAATTATGGAGTCTATGATGAATAACTCAGTGCTGGATGGTTGGATGAATGAATTATATATGAATGGATAAAAAGAAGAGGATGAGGAATCCCCTCCACCCACGGTTGTCTTTATGTAAGGCCTGATTTACAGTGTTCCAGTGTGGCTCTTTTGTCTCAGGTGATTATGGGTAAGTCTCCTGGGAAGCTTTCAAATCCTCTGCGGAATGTGTGTGTGTGAGCGAGTGAGAAAGAGATTGAGGAATCGTGGGAAACTGGATTCCAGCAAAGACAAAGGGTCTTTGGAGGACGTTTGTAGGGTACCAGCTGTCGTTCTCTGGTGTATGACGTATTCTTACAAACTAGCAGGTTCATGGGCACCCATTGCGAGTCACTTACCTTGGCTGGTCACAGCCCTGTGTCCTTCAGCTGTAACCCAGATCCCAGCGATCACTTCCTGGACATTTGATCAATTTGGTTTGCTGCTCCTTGGTGTGAGATGATACGGCTCTGTTATGAATCTTGCTTATGAATGATGTGTCACTTTCCCGTCTAGGGGTAGAGAACATGAACAACGGGAGGGGAGTAGGTGGCTGGAAACACACAAACACAACCAAAGTGCAATAAGAGTGCGTTTATCTAGAGTGCAGGCAAGTGAAGTGAACCAACAAACCAAAGAACAGTGCTGAACAACAACTAACAGGAGGAACATTACACACACAAAAGAGACATTAAAAGGGGCAGTGGTGGCCTAGCGAGTAAGGAAGCGGACCCGTAATCGGAAGGTTGCCAGTTCAAATCCCGAACTGCTAAGGTTCCACTGAGCAAAGCACCGTCCCCACACACTGCTCCCCGGGCGCTTGTCATGGCTGCCCACTGCCCACTCAGGGTGATGGTTAAATGCAGAGGACACATTTTATTGTGTCACCATGTGCTGTGCTTGCTATGTCTCACAATGACAATCACTGTGTAATAAACAAAAGTGTAATAAACTTCCTTAATGTCACCAATGTGTGTTTACATACATTTTACATAGGGCTGCGAAATAAATTTCATTGCAATCGCGATGTCAGATCGTGCAATTACATGAAGGTAAAATGATGCGATTTGTATTATGAGTACACTGACTAAAGCGACAATATATTATGTCATTCTCTCGAGGTTTACCAGCTGACTAAACTGAGACCGGCTGCTCAGTGTCACTTGAGTCTGTTAACCGTTCCTGCTGTGTTCGGGCCTGGAGTTGAGCTGTAGAGCTGTAAATCAATTACTTTAGTCAGGCTCGGGACAGAGCAAGTCGGAACGAGCTCACACAGTAAATGATCAGTCAGCAAACACGAACTTCTGGTCTATAGTACCTATCCTTTACATATGATTGGCTACTGACTGGTAAAAGTGTTTTGCGATTTGTAAATAGTTTTGTTAAATGTTAATTTCATTTGCTAATCTCTGCCATCGTCATATTTACCTGTACATATAAAATTCTGGGACTAACTCCTGTCCTGGCTGTTGGTGAGTCACATAAATACCATTTATTATTGTAGGGGGTTTATTACTTTTCACCTCAGTTTTTGTTCACCGTTCAAACCTACACCCACCTTGTACAACAGCGTTGCCTTCTTAAAGCGCACATTTTACGAATTAATGTGTGACGTCACAATGACAATGATTGTGAACTCATGGTTACAAATGTGACACACAAAACATGAGGCAACAGGACCAATTTGTATCTAAATATCTATTTAGTTCCTGAAAATAGTGGACCTCTGGCACAATCCTGACATTTTTCGGAACTCCAGATTTCATGTTGCCCTGTATTGTCTCTGATTGCCCTGATTGTTATCAGCAGTTAGTGTTACTATAAATGTATCCTGGTTGTGACATGTCCCTGTGTGGTCATTGTCTTTTATGCGTTTTGGGTTAGTTTGCATTAAACCCCATGTTTATGTTAAGTCATGCAAATGTGTCGTTCACTGCACAGCCTCGGTTCTGACATTCTCAGACCTTCTCTGGTGACCTGTCACGTCAGCCCAGCCCAGTTCTGTTTTTGTAATGTTTCTGTTTCCAGTCCAGGTGACCTGAAGAGGTGGAATGTAAGAAAAACCTGGACTGGCTTATGAATTTTGAGGTCTGGTTTTGCTATACTCTGACCTATATAACATGTATTCATTCCAGATAGCTGGCACTGGTCCCTGAATAATCATCACCCAACTGAAAGAATGAACGTTGCACTTATAGTAGCTACGTCACCACTCCTCCTTCCGAAGTGTCGAATTCTGACCTCAACTCTGAACGCAAGATCTGCTGACGAAGAGTGTTTATCACTCCAGGCTTGTTGAAGCGTGGCTGGGGCTGTTGCCATGGTAATGGACAGTCGTTTTGTGGATGGGATCGTAATGTCACGGCTCCATTTGTAAATGAAACATTATAATAACATGGTGTGCTGAGGAAAACAGGCCTTCATAGGTATGAATTGAAAACATCTCATTAACCATTTCATGCAAATGACTAGGCATGGCGTTAATGGAGCTGTCGTGGCGCGCTTGTACGGTCTGCATACGGAGCTGGTCCTCCGCGGTGAGAAAATCGACCGGTGTGATGTAATGGCGGAACGGCGAGCGCCTCTGAAGTTGCTGAAAGAGCAGAGAGGGTCTCGGCTCTGTTCCCACAGTTACAGGCACAGGCACACCAAAACGGAGCCGATGTGCCTAGTCAGCGAAACATTTCAACTTAAACTGGAACTACACTTTTACTGTGCAGCGTTGGGAGAATTTCTCCTCCTCTGCTCCTCTGGCCTTTAGATCAAGCATTTTTGGAGTGCCTGTGAAGCTCACTCATGGACGCAGGCTTTAAAGCCTGAGGACCACGTAAGCGCAGCGCCTACTGTGTCGGTCACCTCCGCTCCATCCAGGGAGTTTTTCTGGCCGTGAAGGAAAGACATCTGTCCTGGCTGAGTTATATACCAATCATCTCTCCTGGAGAAGATGGACCCTGCAGGAACTGGCAGATTCTGTGAACTTCTTCTGTTTTCTATTATAAGTAAATTCCTTTTCTAAAGGCTGTGCTTATCATGGTCGTTGTTTTGCGTAAGTAAGAGTGGCTGGATGATGAAGGTAACGTTGAAGGGAAGGAAGCCAGTATCTCTGCAGCATGACGCTTCTTGTTTAAAAGAGAAGAACAGAAAGTAGTCTCCAGTTATTATTAAACTCACCAGACTCCTTGCAGTAATTAGGATGGACATATTCTTTTCATTCTAACCTCACTCATGATCACTCATCTCCATTTTCTGTAATTATATTATTAGACATGTCTCCAC
Source organism: Denticeps clupeoides (assembly GCF_900700375.1). Taxonomy (NCBI): domain Eukaryota; kingdom Metazoa; phylum Chordata; class Actinopteri; order Clupeiformes; family Denticipitidae; genus Denticeps; species Denticeps clupeoides. The sequence goes on from NC_041720.1 coordinate 15,895,279, forward strand.
GGTGTATTAAAGTATACAAATATTACATCACTGACGCCTCTGATCCGGATACTGTGCATAGCCCCAGGTTGTAGTACTCCATGGCTTAACATGTGTGTGTTTTTGTCTGGTGGTAGAGTCCAGATTGTCACACACTGCAGTGCAGTTAATGATTGGATGTTCAGACCGTGAAAGTGTCATCTTGTGACTCATTCGATCTGGAGAAAATATTGTCAGCAGAAGCGCAACGTGAAGATTCCGGGCCTTTATCGTGTCACTCTTCTCTAGGATGATCGAGGAGGGAGGACGTCGAGGAAAGACCATGGCGGAGAAGAGACAGATCTTCATGGACATGAGTGAGTGGTGGAGGATTATTGCTCTAAAACAACCTAGCTTCCAGAATGTCTGAATGAACTGTGTGACAGAGGTGAGAATCATAGAGGGACACATAACACAGCACTTTCCTGATATGTTGCCCATGGTAACAATGACAACGTAGTACTGCTGGCTCAGCCACACTCAATAGATTTATTAGGGGTGGAAGAAATGATCAATACAGCAGTATATCATGATCGATGAATCGAAGTTTAAACACTTTATAGCAGGCAGAGAAAGGAATTATTTGACGGATTCTGCGATTGTGTCTGCGTTTTCCACATCGCTGAAATCATTGGACCCTGAGAGTGCATACATATACAACGGTTTAGTTTTAGCTACCAATTATATATTATTATAAAATATACTATTTATCACCAGGATCATTTATGCGTACGTTTTGGAAATGTAATGTTTAATCTTTTTGGGAGAAGATCCATGGAGTAGTTCATGACATTCATGACAAGGGTTTTTACTCCCGAAAAAATGTTTAAAGGTCTACTATTATGTCTTATTGGTCCCCTAATATTAGCTTTAAATGATTATAAGGACTAGAGCGGCCTATGGAAGTTCCGCATTCGCGGAAATTACATCAAGTTGTTGATAATAACTATTGAGAAAGTTATTAACAGTGGATGCTTTAAATTGTTTCCAAAAGTGGGTTGATTTACGATTCTACATTCATTTGTGATCCCCAGGAACAGTGAGGAGCCTAGGTTTTGGGCTGTAGGATTATGACCAAAATCACAATTACATTGCCAGGAATTTATTGATGAATATACTAATGGACTACAGAAATCGCCCACATTTTCCTGGGCAATTTTACGAAATTATGCCCAGTACTATTTTTGGGGCCATAATATATATAAATTACAGAGATTGTGAAGTGAATTGTTCCTTCTCTCTAGGTTAGAGGCTAGTGTTGGTTTTCTTGGTGTGGCATGTATCAGTTTAAGATGAAAGCAGATAGCTGTGTGACACGTGTCAAGGTCGGATAGATATATTTTTTCCTTCCCTCTTGACCTGTGGTTTAATTTGATTTGATCTCTTCTAGGGGCACAGAATTTTGATGAAATCCGGCTCTCAACTTACCGGACGGCCTGCAAGCTGAGATTTGTACAGAAAAGATGCAACTGTGAGTCGAAATACTCTGTAATGCTGTGAAGCTGTGCTGTTATGGTGCACAGTTACGGATGGGTTTAATACTAAAAACATTTCCCCGTAATCAAGTCAGATTGTTACAGGGCTCTACAGTCTTACGGTGTGTTATTTAATGATTCACATCCCACTTTCGAATTTATCACACACATACGCTGAAAATTTGTTGTAAATTTGCTGTAGCGTTAATCAGCCATTCTGCTTAATTCAACGTTGATTAGCCCCCCAGCCATTTGCTCACTTCCTCCTCTCTCTCTGCCGCTCTCCGTCTCTCTGGCTCTTCTGCGAACACAAATTTTATTGCAACGCAGCCAGATTTTCAGATGACAGATTGTTTCATGTATATACAAAAGGACTGATTAAATCAGGGAAAAAATAGTCAATTAATAAAGAAGGTAAATTTAGAATGGTACAGTTGAGCATTAAAATTGTTTGCTTTTGGGCACTATTTTCTTGCTAAAATAGTGAATTATTTGTATCTGAAATGTACTAATTAAAAGTGTTAATTAATCTACAAAAATTGGGACACTCTGATGAATTATTTTGATTTAATGTATGTCCTGTATGGTGTCTGTACCTGACTGATGTGTAAAACCTGTAGTAAATTAAATTAAATTAAATTAGTGTTTTGTGGGGTTATTTTATTGTCTTTGTCTCGTTGGCAGTGCACCTGGTGGATGTGTGGAACATGATCGAAGCGTTCCGTGACAACGGCCTTAACACGCTGGACCACAGCACGGAGATCAGCGTGTCCCGACTGGAGACCATCATCTCCTCCATCTACTACCAGCTCAACAAGCGGCTGCCCACCACCCACCAGATCAATGTGGAGCTGAGCATCAGCCTACTGCTCAACTTCATGGTGGCCGCCTACGACAGGTACGTGTTCCTCTGGACATTTCGCTGCAAAAATTTTGGCAAGTGAGGCAGAGTTTAACAGCTGGACCAGATTAATGTTATGTATAAGCAGTTATGCATTATCACGGTTGTCAGAACGGTTCTTAAAGGTCCCCTATCATGAAAATTTCACTTTGAGATTATTTAACATTATTACGAGTTCCCCCAGCCTGGGGGTCCTACAGTGGCTAGAAATGGCGATAGGTGTAAAGAGTGCTTTGGTCATTCTGCTTTGTCTGTAATTCTGCACCACGGCTTAATTTTGAAAAGAGACTTACAGTATTAGGGGACCAATAAGACCGATATAAAAGCCAAAAAAACATTTAATGTCAGGGTACCTTTAAAACAGACAAGTGTTACAGTAGGAGAAACAGGTGTGTAAATGTTGTCTCTGATGCAGTGATGGGCGTGGCAAGCTGACGGTGTTCTCGGTGAAAGCCATGCTGGCCACCATGTGTGGAGGAAAGATTGTGGACAAGCTGCGTTGTGAGTTTAACACACACACATAATCATGTATTAGTAGGGGCTGTATGTCACACACACGACCATTTATTATATGATAAATTAATGTCTTTTGGTAATATTGTGACAATATTAATAATAAGAATAATAACATATGTGATGAGGTTGCTTTTTTCTAATTAGTTAATGGGCTGTTTCTGTTCTTGTTTAGTAGTAGACACATGCACAATTTCATTTGTCAATTGAGAGGAAGGAAGAGATTTGATGTTTTTTCTGTTACCATTTCTGTTTTTTGCCTGTTTGCTTGTTCTGTCACATCCTGCCACCTACTGGCCAAAATTGCACATTACATTGTTTCGATTTGTTTGTTGTGTGGTACATTCATATTTCATAGCTTTATTTGTATCCCTCCAAGGTGCAAACTTTCAATAATGATATTAATACAAGCATTAGTATTGTTAGACTAGTTTGGTCAGGTAAAATCTGTGTTTCAACTAAATAGTTGTAATTCCTGGTTAAACACCAGTTTTCTGGTAGTTCCAACAATTTAACTCTCCAGTACAGATACAGAAACATTCCTCACAATTGTTTTGCCACACCACAACAGTAGAAACTGGAAATGGAAGTTATAGATGGACAATTCATCAGTGCCCAATAGGTGATCAGTCCATGAAATGAAAATGGTACCAGTGAGGATCAATTTGCAATACATGTCATGACCTCATATGATCTTCATATCTCCCACTCCTCACTTGTCCCTCAGACATTTTCTCCCAGATCTCCGACTCTCATGGGGTCATGATCATGTCCAAATTTGACCACTTTCTGCGGGAGGTGCTGAAACTGCCCACTGCTGTATTTGAGGGGCCGTCCTTTGGCTACACTGACCACTCGGCTCGCTCCTGCTTCCCACAGCAGGTAAGGAACGCCCACAGGCCCCACCCAGAGAGTAGGGGAGCCCACCCCGGAACTTCCCTCTCAAACAACTCTCACAATATTGTACAATGATGGAGAAAAAAATATTTCAGAATATTTCAGAAAGGTTTCTGGTGAATCTGACTGGATGCACCGATGTCCCTAGCTAATTCAGACAAAATAATTATATCTTTGTTGGTAAAGACTGGGATAGGGACCATTTTGAAGCATGGAGGTACAGATGGATTGAACTGAAATACATTTCCGTGTGTGTATGTTTGTGTGTGTGTGTGTGTGTGTGTGTGTGAGTAGAAGAAGCTCATGTTAAATACCTTTCTGGACGCTATGATGGCTGACCCCCCACCTCAGTGCCTGGTGTGGTTGCCACTCATGCACCGCCTCGCCAATGTGGAGAACGGTACTTAAAACACACATACACACCCACACACACAAAAAAAGTTACATTAACAGTCTAATCAGTAGAGGTGTGAACCTCTAGCTTCACAATGCCTTGATATTGTGCATCATGATGCATCCCATACATTTTCTACATTACTTCAAATAGAAGGTCTCATACCCTGTTTGGCTTTGATTTGCTACAATGAGCACCTTGTAACAGTCGTATATACTGGTAGAACTGGTGTTAGTCATCTGCCCTGGTCCTGATGCAGATCGACTCTCCACCAAGCAGAGGAATCGAGCAGACTGGTCCAACCTGTGGTCCCTTTATTATTTCATTTTGTATCGCATAAAAGCGGTAACGTTTGGTACGTGTAACGTCCCTGTCTCATGTACGAGCGGTTACCAACATTTACCCGGGCGTGGCAGAACTGAGGTGCTGTAAGCATAATAAATAGAGAGTGTGATGGAAACCCCAGCAGCGGCGTGAGATTCTCTTTCTTCCCGGCGGGCCTCCTTTCTCTGCATGCTTCACCAGAGTTTCCTCCACAACGCACCGACCACACCGAAAAATATGTATGGCTTTCTAAACTCCCAGTAAGATGATAATGTCGTATTGTAGATCTCTGAACACTCAAAGACGTTTAAGATCAGCTTCATTCCCATCTTTCGAAGTGGCAGAAAGAACACTCGCTCGCTTTGATTCTATTGGTTGCGTGAAAATCCAACCCGGAGTGTCACGGTACTCTGTGGATCAGGATTTTTATTTTTTATGCTGCCGCCAGAAAATCAGCATCATTACGATATAATCAATTAGGTTCTGCTCTGCATCGATGCGAAATCGTCCACGTCTGCAACGCGATGCATCGATTATACGATTAATTTCAACACCCCTACTAATTAGTACATAATCGATGCACATACGTCCATACTTGTTAACCTCTTCACTCATATGTGTGTGTGTGTGTCAGTGTTTCACCCTGTGGAATGCTCATACTGCGCCACGGAGAGCATGATGGGTTTCCGCTATCGCTGCCAGCAGTGCCACAACTACCAGCTCTGCCAGGACTGCTTCTGGCGTGGCCATGCCAACGGTTCCCACAGCAACCAGCACCAAATGAAGGAGCACTCTTCTTGGGTGAGTGTCTGTCTTTAAGCCGCGGATTTTATCTTCCACCCGTGTAAATGCCGGGCATCAGTGCAGGAAAGGCCTACTTCTCACAGTTGCTGTTTATGGCATGCAAGTTCAGTAGACACCTAAATCTTCTACCATTAAGTATTTAATTACCTGAGGGAGTCATAATAAAAGATTAAGCAGCTAAAGCCCTTATGCCTTGATTTATTGCATAACGTGTTCTGACACTTTATGTTTAAAAAAAAAACAGACACAGAGTGGCCCAAGCTGTGGCCCAGATGAGATCGTACCATTTGTTACCATAGACCTAGAACTAGAACCTAGAAGTGAAAGTGAAGTGATTGTCATTATGATGCTTAGCACACAGTGCACACAACAAAATGTGTCCCATCACAGCGAGCACCCATGAAAGGCGCATAGGGAGCAGTGTGTGGGAACAGTGCTCTGCTCAGTGGCACCTCAGTGGCACCTTGGCGGCTTGGGGTTCCAACCGACAACCTTGTGATTATGGGTCCGGCCACCACTCCTCCTAAATAAGATGCATAAGATGTTTTATTCTGTTTTACACAATTTGGTCATTAAAGAGGTTCCCAAACATAGAACTCAGACTAAGAATAAGATTCCTTACATCACAATCATATGCATATTTGAGAAAATGTTTGATTATTTCTGTATTTTTGTGTAACTCCAAGACAGTTGTGTTTTATGACTTTTACCAGGAGTAGATTTTAAACTAAATCCAGTATGGCTGCTTATATCCTAGGGCCAGGCTGCCGCGCTAAACTCTCTCTTCTTCTCTCTCTCTCTCGCTCCCTCTCTCTCTTTCTCTCTCTCTCCTCCACCTCCAGAAATCCCCCGCAAAGAAGCTCAGTCACGCCATCAGTAAGTCACTGGGGTGCGTGCCCACCCGCGAGCCGCCCCACCCCATCTTCCCCGACCATCCAGAGAGGCCGCTCGACCTCGCCAACATAGTGTAAGTGTGACGAGTGTTGCTGAATAGGAGTGTGTGTGTGTGTGTGAAGCAGTGTATGGCGGCGTTGTCTGATGGCAGTGGCCATTCCCCCTAGCTTTTTCTATTTCACGACATCTTTCTGTCTCTCTCTCTCTCTCTACACCATCTTTGCAGCCATGTTGGCAGGCTTATAGCCTATAGCAGAGATGCCACCCCATTGGTCACTGACGTCATGTGACTTTTCGGTTTCCTTAGAGACAGTGATGATGTAGAGCCCCGAGATGCTCGCATGTTAGAGCGTGAGCGTGACTGACACATACAGAGAGAGTGAGTGGGAGAGAGAAGGGGAGAACGCGGGCATTTGTTTTTCCTGTCCAGCTGCCTGCCGCACGCTGAAGAGGTGAGGACTTTTGTCCCCCCCCCCGTTGCGTTACCCCGTCGCCGCGTCCGTTCTCTCTCCCCCTCTCTCTGTAGCGGTGATCTTTGTCCAGCCCGTGTTTGTTCAGCCTCTTAGCCATGCATGAACAGGCAGCTCCAAGCCAGAGTTCGGGCTACGTGTGGGTTAGCCTTGGTGGGGTATAGCTGCAGTGTAGCTGTGTGGCCGCATTTGTTTGTTCACTGTGTACTGAGGTTTGTGACAGATGTCAAATGTTTGTGTGTGGTAGGATCTGTCTGTGGTGCGGGGTTTGGGAGAGACTGTGTGTGTAGGGTATGGGTAAGGTCATTGTATGCTAGGCTATTTTCAATGTTATTTTGTATCTTGTTGTGGTGTGACTTTTGTGTTTTATCTGTGTCTGAGAAATGTGAAGAGTGTGTGTCTTTTTCTATGTCCAGTCCACCTCGTTCTGTCCCGAACAACATGAACGACGCTGCCATCGTGTCGTCCGGAGCTCCTACTCCCACAAAGAGGTATTTCCTTGCTTGTAACCTCACATATTTCAACTTAAACACCTTACTTACTGTGACCAAGTAGGGCCAAATTAGCGATGTGCAAGAAAAAGTACGTTTTTGGTGGCAGTGTGTGTGTGTGTGTGTGTGTTTATTCATTGATTCCCCATATTCAAAGTTATATGTTTCTCCCTCAGTATGATGTTCCATTGTTGTCTGTTTTTCGTATTTCCTACTGTAATTGGACCACAAGGGGGGGTAATTTCGCATAAACTCATTTTTCATTTGTTTGCATACTTTTGTTCTCTAGACGTAGCAAGAATTTTGCTGATTCCATTTTTTGGTTTATTTGCCATTGTGTGTCGTTCTCTCTGTTCTGTTTGTTTTGCGCATGAACACCCATGTTTGTGCGTGTTTGAATGTGTGTATGTCATGTTCGTGTCATGCCGTGACATCAGCAGGATGCAAGGATTGGCCGCTGCTCAGCGAATGAATGATGAGCATGCGCTGATCGCGGCCTATGTGAACCGGCTCCAGAGCAGCCCACGGTGAGACCGAGAGTGAAAGGAAAGGAGGACAGAAGATAATTGGGAATAAATGGCGAGACGATGTGACAGGGGTGGGGGGTTCAATTGCATATTTCAGTCCTTCAGCTCTGGTTCAGCTGGGCAATAAGGGCTGAGGAACAGTTACTGATCAGTTGCTAATGATTTACTTACGTTATACACTTGTTATGGAAAGAAAATCATCTCACACAGAATGGTGTATGTGTGTCCAGTGCATTGGACAGCCCAAGTAGACTGGATGAGGAACACAGACTGATCGCCCGCTATGCAGCACGCCTGGCAGCAGAAACAGGAAACCCACCAGTGAGTCAGACCACACACAAACACACACACATATATAATTTGACAGGAATTTAGTATTAATAACACTTCTAAAAATGCCTAAATTACATAATGTATAATACACGCATAAGTAGATGCACATACAAACAGACACAATTTCACCGTGGGGCCCTTATGCCCGTATTTCTCTTTTTGCATCACCGTTACCAACTATTATTCTACAGCTCTTAACCAGAGTGTGTTCATCAGCAGAAGTCAACAGCCGACTTCAATTTCGATGTCAACAAACAACAGAGACAACTAATCGCTGAGCTGGAGAACAAAAACAGGTACGCGTACGTTTGTAATAGCACAGGTTTGCCAAACGTCCTGCAAATACGACCATGCAAGAAGGGATAATTTCACCTGTACCTGCAGTGTGGAGTAACTTTGACACTTTTTTTTATGGCTCTCTCGCATGCTGTTCCTGGCATTGCTTCATGATGCAAAGTAAAGTAAAGTGAAGTGATTGGCAGTGGGCAGCCATGACAGGCGCCCGGGGAGCAGTGTGTGGGGACGGTGCTTTGCTCAGTGGCACCTCAGTGGCACCTTGGCGGATTGGGATTCCAACCGGCAACCTGCTGATTACGGGGCCACTACCTTAACCACTAGGCCGCCACTTCGCCCGCCATCTCTTGTAAAATTAGGTCATTGTATGGCCTCCAGTTACACACTTTACACTCCAGTCATGTACACAACACTAAATTTGAGTGAAGGATAGCAATAGTGATAATAACTGAATATGGGCTAACTGCAATGCTATTTTCACGCTAGTTAAATAGGAAGGACATCGTGCAATGCTTCCAGGTTTGTGTAATCATACCATCAGGACCGTCTAGACAGTGTCAGTTCCAGGATCAGTTCGGGTCTCACAGTGTATCTCTTTCCAGGGAGATTCTGCAGGAGATCCAGCGCCTGCGTCTGGAGCATGAGCAGGCCTCCCAGCCCACACCAGAGAAAGCCCAGCAGAACCCCACCCTGCTGGCTGAGCTGCGGCTGCTAAGGTTACATCAACATCTGATCATGCTGCAGGAGATTCTTGATACCTTGGCTCAAAATTAGATATGCTAATTCACAACAGTCTGCTTCAAAGTGCTGTGAAAAAGTGTAGAAATATCTTTCAACTTTTTTTTTAAATAGAAAATAATGCAGGAGGGTACCGGTAATTAGCTAAATAATACAAATAATACAAATGTACATACAGAAATCATACATCATGCTGCTGCTATTAAACACTAGGGGTGTGTACAGTTCACTGAAAATGTAAAAACCGAACAGAAATACAAGATGCTGTGATCAGTCTGTCATGTTTTGCAATTTCAGTCTGCCTGAAATGCCAAGCAGTAATTCAAAGTACCCAGCTGTCATCTACAGCAGTGGAGGTTGTAGTCACATGCTGATTCTCATCTCTGCTGACCCCACTACAGAAAATGTTTAACAGCACCACCCGGTGGACTAAATCTGCATACAAAAACATTGATATTTGATGTCCCTGTATCGATACAATATATAATATTGTACACATATAACATATTGCAATATATTGCTGTATTGATATTTTATAACACCCCTGTTAGACTTCTTATACACCAAAACTCCTGTGTGTCTCTTGCAGTTTATTTCTGGAGTTACAATTTCACAGAAAATGTCTTTATAATTAGAAAATGTTACAGTATAAAAACAATGGGGACACAAATATACTTCATTAAATAATTGTGCAAGTAAGGCCTGCATCTAACTTTAGATTAATCTTCATCAGATGAGTATAATACAGCATTTCTAGAAGATGTCAAATGGAAGATCATTGTAGGTTTTAGATATCTGGCACTGATACTTTCAAAATAATCATTAGCACACAGTAAATATGAAAAGAGCCAGAGAAAATCTATCAAAAGACTTAATGATCTTCTGGAACAAAGCCCTGTTGTCAATGCAGTCACAGGTTTTCCAAAGGGGCCTTGAATATTAATGGGATCAATGCAAGTATTGGCGGAGTTTCCATTAATAACTTGTCTTTTTTGGTAGCTGGTGTCCATGTTGTGTCTGATTAAAAGCACAAAGCAGCATTTAAGTGTTTTTTTCAGTCGTTCATCAAGCTCTGTACATTCAATGTAAGAGTCAATCGGTCACTTTTAATATCTTTGAAGATGAGTAAGAAATGTAGAGTCCTTGGCTTCTGTGATTATGTTCTCACTGTCTTTTTCAGGAACTTGGCAGCTCAGTAGCAGCCGGTCTGCATTTCCTGTAAGCATGAACAGTTAACAGATAGCATTACCGATCACTTTGTGTGTGTATGTGTGTTAATGAGACAGGCAGAGGAAGGACGAGTTGGAACAGAGGATGTCAGCTCTTCAGGAGAGCAGGCGAGAGCTGATGGTGCAGTTGGAGGGGCTTATGAAACTGCTGAAGGTGAGACACGAACACACTACACACAACAGAAGATCCTCTGTACATACAATAGCAAGAAAAAGCCTGTGAACGCTTTTGAATGTCATGGTTTTCTGCATAAAATTTGATCAGATCTTTATCTCAGTCAAAGGTATTAACAAATATAATGTGACTAAAATAATAACAGAAAAAATCTGATCTTTCATGTCTTTGTTGAGAACAGCAATAAACAACTTCTAGTTGAAAAAGTGTGGATACCAACCAGTCTGAAGGTGTGGACCAACTTTGCATCACACAAGAAGAAGACGTTTATATTGTTATCGAGGCAAACGGCAAGATCAAGCTGAATTTTAACATGATCACTATTTGAGTTTTGGCCTTGCTAAAAAGGGCTTTCGGGGGATCATGGATTGTTGCAAAGAAATTTCAAAACCTTCACCAGTCTACAGTCTACAAACAAACTCTAAATGGAGATACTTTGGGGCTGTGGCTACTCTACCAAAATTACCCCAAGATAACAACAAATAAAGTAACGAAACAAATCAGAGTGACAGCCAAAGATTTGAAGGCACCATTAGAACTGGCTAACTTCTATGTTCATGGGTCAACAGCAAATAGAACAACTGAAAAAAGCTGAGAACATTGAACAAGAAGGGTGTCTTTAGTAGGGTGTACTGAAAATTTAAGGTGGTGGTTTTGGAAAAACTAATAAGACTAAGACTGGTCAATTTGGAAAAACACGCATAACTACTGCATATTAATATAGTAACACCATTATGATTTGGACCAATTTGCCATCATTGAGATGAATTCCCAAGATGAATTCCCAAGTGCAAAAGACACTTAAGCCTGAGTGTCTCCAGGGGGACTGTCCCTTTAACTACTGATTGTAAAAAGGAGGCCTGTCTGTGTGTCAGTGTCATTCAGACACATTCACCTTTCTTCAGATATTATTTTCAAATACAGTTTCTGCACCAATCAGTCAAGGGGCATATTGTCATCATAGCACATAAGTAGTGTGTTGGGGACACTCACACACCGTGTCAGGATTTGTAAATTAAATCACTGTTCTTCACCCACAATGAGGAAGTAGGGTGTGTGTGAGCTGTCATTCATGCACACAAGATCCTCACATTTTAAATTGTTGATAAAAAACATCCTTAAATTGAAATTCAGGGTGTCGGAAAATGACTACATTGATGTAGAAAAGTGCATGGCCTCTGAATTGATGATTTTAATAAAATAGTAGACAAGGTTTGAATGCATTTATCTCTGAAATATTTAGAAATAAATAACAATTGCAAGGCTGCAAAATCCCAGGCTGTGCCTGCTGCAGCTACAGGTCAAGAACATCATTGGTTTGTTTCTGCTTTGCCTGATAAGATGTTTTTGGGGTGATTCTGTGTCACAAACCCACCTCCAGTTCATGACTCCCTGGTACTTTATCAACATGCTTGTAGACATTCACTGGGAATTGAGAATCTGCTAAAGTTTGATAAGTGTATTAGTATTTATTAGGATCATTTGAAAGCATTTTTACACAATGTGCAATAATTAAGGGCCATATATAAAAACAGAAACAGCAAGTCACAGAAATAAGTATGTCCGGTTTAGGACTGGATTTCATTTAATATAAAGAAATGATTTGATCATTATTAAGAAATTATTAAGAAATTGTTTTTTCACTTACATTAAATATTTTTTTAATTCATGTATTTTATTAGAATATATTTTAAACATTCACTTTCATGCAAAACTGCAACTTTTACTTAATAAAACACAATAAATAAAATCACTTTTACAGTGGAATTTTTAATGCATACACAAGTTTTTAAAACCTTGAGTTGACAGAAATGTATTTTTGAAGACCAAAGTTAAGTGGCCCTTTGTATTTAACGGGCATTCATTTTATTTCTTGTATTACTCTGCTTTTCTCTGGCCTCTCTGCTGCCACCTGCAGGACGAGGAGCAGAAACAGGCTGTAAGTGCGGGTGTGCATGTCAGAAAGACCCACAGTAGTGGTGTGTATGCCTGGGAAGGCTTAGTGTGTATTGGCATGAGGGGTAAATTATAAGTTAAAATTTGAATGCTTCTGTTTGCTTAAGCAAACCTCAATTTGGGTATTTGGAGGGGCTGTGTTTTTGTGTGTGTGTGTGTGTGTGTTTGTGCTTCTGTGTGTGCGCGCATGCTCAGTAATTCTTCACTACTAATTGTTAGGAAAGTCTTGCCAGATTATTTGCTCTGCTGCTTTGTTCAGTAGGCTGTTGTGCCTACTGTGTAAACTGCAGTTTCTTTAGACTGATGAAGGGGGTTTTCTCCCTCAGGCTCAGGCAACCGGGTCACCCCAGACATCTCCGAGCCACGGGGCTGGTCGCTCTATACCCATGCCCGTCCGGTCCACGTCCGCTGGCTCCACCCCTACACATGTGCCCCAGGATTCGTTGGCTGGGGTGGGAGGGGACGTACAGGAGGCTTTTGCTCGGGGTAAGAATCTGGACTGTGTTGAATGGCTGAGTTCCTCTAAAGCAAACAGTAGGGTTTCTGTTCGAATAATAAGCCTGACTTTGCTTGATGTGGTAAAACAGGTTGTCCGTGTTTTCTGTAATCCTACAATAATGTCCACAAATAACCAAAAATTTTACTAAAACACAGATAAATCAAGTTTAGCCACAAATGTACAATAATACAGAATTTTGGTCTCTATGGCATACAGAATTTATGATCAGTACATTACATTTTTTCTCTATTTAAACTGTGTAAATGGCCTTTTACCCTTTGCCCAGTGGCTCTCAAACATTTCACATTGAGTACCACCAGGCAATAGTGAAATGTTGTCTAACAGTCTGCTGCATTTCAATGTCAAAAACCAAACTTTTTACTCCACAACTTTTTCCAAAGGCAGTCGTTCCTTTTTTACATTTAAAAAAAAGATGCGAACGTGCAATCAAAATACAGTGCACGACTATTGACCTGTTATAGTCCAGTTTGCCAGAACAGCCATGGCCTTATTTGAGAGTTTTTTTTTTTCAAAGTTGTTGAAAAGAAGGACTCTTTTGCTTTGAAATGCGTTTTGTGCCTGCCTCAGCCCAATACGATTTCGTTTTACAAGCATTCAAGAGGTACTATTTAATTCTGAAGGCTAGTTTCTCAACAAAGTTAGCTAGACAGATTGTGAATATGCTGCTACCCATAATGGCAGTAGCAGGCTAAAGCTATTTTATCCATTTCAATTCAATGGCTATGTTAGTAGTTTCCATGTATTTTATACACTGAATGTATGTTTTTCAGCGATAAATGGGATAAAAGTGATCAATGTGAGTTTAATTTTACATGCTGGAAATTCAAATCTTTTACCATGCACAGTATGATGCTAATTGGAGTGGAGTTGTGCTTGTACCCAGCTACATTCCCAGATTATTAAGACTGATCCCATGTGAGTTGGTACTCAGAAGCACAGAAACATGTCCAGAGAGTTTTGTTTTCATTTTGCCACACGAAACGCACAGATTCTTGAGTTTCAGCGAGGTGCGCATTGACAAATTCTGCTTATATCATACGATATAATGATCACCCAGAACAATGATATTGTGTAAATGAAAAACAACTGTTTTTTTTTAACTGCTATTGTACCTGTACTCTGCATCAGTTGTCAGTTTCGGGGGGCACTCAGTCGGGGCGGTCCTAGCCTCTTTGGTACTCCCTCCCCCCTCGATTTTTAAACAGGTGTCAGACTTCAACCCAGCAGCAGCAAGCAAGCAAGGACACAGAGGACCTCGCGATCACGTCCCGCGTTGCATATGGGTGTGATAGAATTTAGAGTACACAACAACGCTGAAGTTCTGAAGTTAGCTCCTTACTCGCAGCTCCTTGTTCGAAACGTCTGTATGCTTTTTACTTTGTGAGCCGGTTATTAGATGTCATTCCCGCCAGTCAGAGAATCCCCTCCCTCTGCGGCAAGCAGCAGGCGCACCTCGCAAAATGAGGGGGCCCTTATTCCCTGCAAACGGGGAATAGAAAAGCGATTGGTGCCCATGCAATCATGATGTCAGGGCAGCATGGGGGTGCGCACAAGGAAAAAAAACTGCCACTGGCACTCAGTAACTCACACTCAGTAATAACATTCAGTCATACAATTTTTACAAGTTCAGCTTCCAAAGACAAACACTGTGCCAACCATATAAAGATTGTCTGAGTAAGACACTTAACCCTGAGTGTCTCCAGGGGGACTGTCCCTGTCACTATCGATTGTAAGTTGTTCTGGATAAGGGCGTCTGATAAATGTTGTTAATGTAAATATATGATCATCTTAATAGTTATCCCTTATTAACAGCATTCCATTAAAAATGTATGTCTGAAGTGACAAATTCCTTAAAATGAGTAGATTTTTTAAAAGTAATTAAAAAATAGCCATTAGAGCCAAATAAATCACTGTACGTTTACTTTTGATACTCAAGTACATTTAAAGGCAAATACTATTGTACTTTTACTCAAGTAGAAATTTAAATGGATTCCAGAATTCTGGACCCCTTCTGAATCCCTCTCTGTTCACCAGGAGCACGTAGAAATCTCCGTAACGATTTATTGGTAGCGGCTGACTCCATCACAAACACCATGTCTTCCCTGGTGAAAGAACTGCACTCAGGTAGGAGCCATCGCGTTGGTCTTTTACTGTAGTCATACGTAATATACACCACCATTATATACCATATTGTCACGATGGCTGGACATGGCGAGGAAGAAGGACACATAAGCACAACGTCATGAGTTCAATACATATTAGACAGGACAAGGGGAACATCACCAAACAATAACCCGACGCGAACAGACAGGGCAGCTTTATACAATTACACACAGGTGAAAACGATCAGAAAACGTGACACAGGACCAACATGAAACTTCGGTCCGAACTCCGGACCGGATCATGACACATGCTTTATGTTATTATATACATGTACTTCAGGAACTATTACACAATGCGCCATTTCATATATAATTTACATAATTCATGGTACAAGTAAAATATTGTCTCACGGTGATGGCCAACATGGCCTCACACCTCCAAGATCCTGAGTTTGAAACTTTGCCTTGTGTTATTGTGATTTCTGCTGCGTATAGGTTAGACAGCACATAGTGGAACAATCTCCGGAACCAAGACATAAAAAACATAAAATATCAACAATGCTTATTTCACAATGCAGCAAGCTGTTAATGTGTTTAATTTTCTATATAGTCAGTGAGTCTCTTCCCCAAAGTAACATTTCTGTCATGATGGATTAAACTGAAATCTCTTTTGCGTCCCTGTCTTCGTTACTGTCCAGTCGACGATGCAGCTGAGGAAGAGGACAGACTGCAGAATGGGAGGGACCGAGGTGAGTCCAGAGCTACGACTTCCTCACCTTTGCAGATATGCCGTAAAACATGATCATTCTGCACGTACAGATAATAGACTTGACTGTTTTGACAAAGATTGTAGTGCATAGAATAACTGCGAACAACCTGGACGCTTTACTGTAAACGTCTAACACTGGAACAAACACAGACGTGAAAAAAGCAGGTGCCACGTGTCCAGGCAAATGAGAGCATAGTTAACCGTATGCTTTTAATAGGAGTTGCAGCAGTAGCCAGGCGCATCTGGTGTGCGCCCGCTCCACGGTCAGGCTTATTAATGGTTAATGACTCGTTAGCATTAACAGCGGGGCTGTTTACGGGGCTCTGTGGCTCAGAGGTTCTCATGGCCCGACGCAGGGGTTATGGGTGTTTTTTTTAACTGCTTCCCAGGTCCCAGACAGAGCCGCCATTTCTTGGCCTGATTATGGCCGACAGACATGCTCGTTATTCGCCCTGGATTTTTTTTACCGTATGCTTACTTTTAAATACCGCTCCCTTCTGATGTTTGCAGGCAGGTTACAATCTGTATAACAAGTCCTGTCTAATCAATTAAAGCACAACTCGTTCTTCTTGCACATTCAGGCATGGCAAATCAATGGCTGAATGGAAAGTAGCACAGCCTGGCTGGCCCAATTTAGCTGATCAAGAGAGTCACAAACATCCGTTTAAAGCACCAAAAAAAATAAAGCACTTCATTTTATATAGTTTGGGACCAGGCCACGTCACCTCAATTGAACAAAAGGACACGAATTTTCCTTTCTGGTTAAAGAGTGATTCCAAGTTAATTGCTTAAAACCCCTGACATTTGGGTATCGTCAGGATGCTGTTGTTGCAACCACCTCCATGGTTAAATAGCTCATTTATTTAAAGTGTTGGAGTTAATAGATCTTCAGGTAGAATTAGTTACTACCCATTAGCGGTGAGCTACAGATCACTGACCCCCTACATTAACTGCAGCTTCAAGGGAGTGAAGCATGGAATAATTTACCGGAAAGATTTGAGTTTACTGTGGAAAAATCAAGCAATCGTTGGGCAAGGTGGTCAATGCTACTGTAGTCTCCTGTGGTAAAGTTTAAATGGAAACTGCTTTATGGATTGCTTTCCTTCCTTCTGTACTATTTCTGATAAGGTTTCTATGTGTGTCATGCCACATCGGTAACGGGGAAAGACACAAGCGCTCGATATGTTCAACAAACCGAGGGTTTCAACAAGGAAAACATGAAAATGGCACGTAGGCCTGGAAACACAGAGAAACAAAAGGGACACGCAGCACCACACATGTATAAAGATGGACAGGGCCATGTGGACACACCCCTGCTCTTAAAGGGGTCCCAGTTTACACATCACAATGTGTAAAAATAGAGAGAGGGGCTTTAAAAGACATTAAAACTATTTTTTAAACATTCCACTACGTGAAAATGTTGTTCTCATTTGAGTTTAAGAAACGTCAGTTTTAATTGCTCTAGTTTGATTAATTTTGCCACGTTTCGCTTTTTTTTTCTGCGTTACAATTGAAAGGAAATATTTGAAACACAGTATGACACTCGTCACTTTTACATGACATTCTAAAAAAATATAATCTGACTGAAACCTTTTTTTTTTTTTAAATGAACACTAAAGTTCTACTAAGCTTGCATGTCTACATTCAGCTGGACCCAAACTGGACTAGGTGTTCTGCACTTGCTCCACAAGGGGAGGGGACAGAAAAAGTGATAGGCCAACCGGAAGAAGCACAATACTAACAAGCTGCCGCCTGTGCTCGTGAAGTTTGACACACAGGATATTGGTCAACCCATGCAACCAGGGACTAGGAGAGTAAGCGCAGCTCGACTAAACTGTGCGTGGAAGCATACTGTGTTAAAAAAGGGAGGAAAATTCTAAATATGTGTTGCTGGAGTAAAAGGTTCTATGCTAAATTCTGTACATTTTTGCGTTGATGTGCAGGTGCCATGATGGGCCAGAAGCATTTGTTCTCCCTGTAGACCTGCCCCAACACAGCCGACATGTCACTCAAGCCCTGCTGTCACCGTGGTGACATTACACAATGGGCAGAATGTCCATCGAAGAACCTGACTCTTCAAAGAAAACGAATAAATCGAAGACAACATCAGTAGCAGGACCTCCACGCTTCCACCCGCGTGGACGCTCTTTTCTTGTGGGACAGTTCGCGATTCTCCCGTACCTGTCTGCCTGCTGTGCTTTTGGTTTTACTGTATGTTTTTGTTCTAGATTTAACTCCTACATTACAGGAGGTAAAACCCAAAGATAACGGAGATTTTGCTAACTGGGTCTGAAGAATGTGGCCCCGCCCCCTCGTCTGTCTGACCTTTGACTGGCCGACAGTTCTGTAGACTCACCCCGTAGACAAATAGAGAAGATGGAGTATGAAGACATTACCAAGAAGGCAGCGGGCATGTGCGGGCATGAAAGAGAAAGAAAGTGCACGAGAGAAAAGTGATAGGTGGGATATTTTGACTGAAAGTGGGTGTGGTCATATCTGCGGGCATTGTCACAAGAGGGCGGGGCTATGCAGTTTGCAGAATATTTATTTATGTGATTTCGGACCTGTGACAGAAGAGCAGGGCCGAACCAGTACGGTTTGTTTTATTTATTGTTTTTATTTATTTCGTGCGGCGCTTCAGTATTGGATGTTCTTGACGTGGAGAAATGATCCCCCACTGGGCGTCTTGAGAGGTGATCACATGACGACTTCAATCCCCATAGAATCAATGTTGTTTCAATCGATCAGATGTATATTGAAGATATTTACGTTTTTGTTTTTTTTTTTATAATGAGAAAGATTCTAGGGTCTAGGCGCAGTGACAGGGAGAGACAGCTCGTGGTTCTTTGTGGTCAGGTCGTCCACCCGCGTTTCCCATGATGCCTGTTTTTTTTTTTTGGGGACATCATGAAGCTCTGCCGCATGTCACATGTTCATATGTGTCCTGTGTGTGCACAGGGGTGTGTACATTAGTCTTCAGTGTTTCTGTGTGTGTGTGTGTGTGTGTGTATATATATATATGATTGACTGTGTGTGTGTGTGTGTGTGTGTGTGTGTCTGGATATGTGTCAGTCTGTACACGTCTGTCCGGACCGCTGGACTGTAACAAAGTTATACTAGTGAAGCTGTCTTCAGCAGTGGATCCCCACCGAGACTCAGGAGTTGCTGGAACTGATTTTTGTCGTCTTTTAGTTTCGTTTGGTTTTTGGGAGTTCTATATGATAACTGCTGTACAAAAAAACATGATCTGCTACAGTTGTGCCAAAATGATTTGTTTATTTGTGATTTTCCTCGTAGTTTTAGGCTTTGAAACCTCGCAACGTGTTCAGCCAGTTTGACTTTGTTTTTTGCGCTACTTCTATATTACGCAACATGCCTTTTTCTCAAAAAAAAAAAAAGTGTCTGTTTACATTGGTTTTATTGCAAAAATCTTGACATAATGGTACGACCGTGTAACCCTGATCTGCAGAATTCACTTCTTGGGCTACCTGTGGGCCGACGGCTCACTTTTTAAACACGTTCAGCACGTGGTGTGATGGGAACGAACGTCAGTTCTGGGTTTCCGTCTTCCAGCTGGGATGAGGATGAGATGGGAGGCGTTTTTTGGAACGTATGGTGCTGGGAACCATTAGCTTTTGTAAATCGGGAGGTCAGAGGTTTCCTCCGATGTTGCTGACACTGAACCCTGATGCTGTTTGAATATGAAATGAAAATGGGAAAAAAGGCACATTTTTTTGGATGCTGCAAGATGATTTTGTGGACATGATATCGAATGTTGGTCTGTTGAAGATTAAAATAAATCATATTTAAGAATCAGAACAAAATTGGCTATTTGTAATAGTCTTGTGATTCTTCTCTTTTTTTCACAGTTTAAATTCAATTTATAATTCTAAGGGTAATGAATTCTGATGCATTACTAATAATTGAATAACATTTTAATGTTTAAAAACACATATGTTACATTTTCTTTAGCTTTTAAATTAAACATTTTAGATTACAACAAATCATACATAAATGATCAAATGGGAAGCTAAAAAGGTAGGAAAAGTATTGATCAGCGTGTGCAAATAAGAAACATCTCTTAGTTTTAGGTGTAGCATGTAACAAACCAATGCAAAATCTGCATCATCTGTGGTGGATACAACCATGTCTGACCTGCTCATGTGCTGTGAGCACCACTGTTCTGGGTTATATCACAGTGAGATGCATATGTAATTAAATATGTAATAAATGAAAAGTTAGAAATTCTATATAATCCAGACAATTATCAATATTATTTTTCGTGTTTTTGCCCAAAACATCACGTCCACCAGCAAGACCACCACGCCACCAGACATTTCTAAAACCACTGGTGGACAGAGCAAAACTGGGGGGAAAAAAACATACCTTAGACTGTCAAAATAGGGCCCAAGTACATTTTTACATTTCAGCGTACTGAAAATCTGCAGAGGAATTTGTGGTACTCTGGCAGTATGTAGAACTGTGTCCTCACACCTACAGTACAGGCCAAAAGTTTGGACACACCTTCCCATTCAATGTGTTTTCTTTAATTTCATGACCATTTACGTTGGTAGATTCTCACTGAAGGCAACAAAACTATGAATGAACACATGTGGAGTTATGTACTTAACAAAAAAAGGTGAAATAAGTGAAAACATGTTTTATATTTTAGTTTCTTTGCTCTGCTTTGCACACTCTTGGCATTCTCTCGATGAGCTTCAAGAGTTCGTCACCTGAAATGCTTTTCCAACAGTCTTGAAGGAGTTCCCAGAGGTGTTTAGCACTTGTTGGGGTCCAGCTCACCCCAAACCATCTCGATTGGGTTCAGGTCCGATGACTGTGGAGGTCAGGTCTCCACTTTTTGTTAAGTACATAACTATACATGTGTTCATTCATAGTTTTGATGCCTTCAGTGAGAATCTACCAATGTGAATGATCATGTACTGTACATAGCTCTATCCTAGTCCTCATAGAGTTGGTGTCTGCAAACTTTTGACAGGTTGAGTTTTTTTAGTTACTTAGCTTGATTTATTTAGAATAAAAAAAAAAAAAACGTTCTTATAAATATATTTTCATTATGTTCTTCCTTGAACCTATAGGGAGTGCAGAATTATTAGGCAAGTTGTATTTTTGAGGAATAATTGTATTATTGAACAACAACCATGTTCTCAATGAACCCAAAAAACTCATTAATATCAAAGCTGAATGTTTTTGGAAGTAGTTTTTAGTTTATTTTTATTTTTAGCTATTTTAGGGGGATATCTGTGTGTGCAGGTGACTATTACTGTGCATAATTATTAGGCAACTTAACAAAAAACAAATATATACCCATTTCAATTATTTATTTTTACCAGTGAAACCAATATAACATCTCCACATTCACAAATATACATTTCTGACATTCAAAAACAAAACAAAAACAAATCAGCGATCAATATAGCCACCTTTCTTTGCAAGGACACTCAAAAGCCTGCCATCCATGGATTCTGTCAGTGTTTTGATCTGTTCACCATCAACATTGCGTGCAGCAGCAACCACAACCTCCCAGACACTGTTCAGAGAGGTGTACTGTTTTCCCTCCTTGTAAATCTCACATTTGATGATGGACCACAGGTTCTCAATGGGGTTCAGATCATGTGAACAAGGAGGCCATGTCATTAGTTTTTCTTCTTTTATACCCTTTCTTGCCAGCCACGCAGTGGAGTACTTGGACGCGTGTGATGGAGCATTGTCCTGCATGAAAATCATGTTTTTCTTGAAGGATGCAGACTTCTTCCTGTACCACTGCTTGAAGAAGGTGTCTTCCAGAGACTGGCAGTAGGACTGGGAGTTGAGCTTGACTCCATCCTCAACCCGAAAAGGCCCCACAAGCTCATCTTTGATGATACCAGCCCAAACCAGTACTCCACCTCCACCTTGCTGGCGTCTGAGTCGGACAGGAGCTCTCTGCCCTTTACCAATCCAGCCACGGGCCCATCCATCTGGCCCATCAAGTCTCACTCTCATTTCATCAGTCCATAAAACCTTAGAAGAATCAGTCTTGAGATATTTCTTGGCCCAGTCTTGACGTTTCAGCTTGTGTGTCTTGTTCAGTGGTGGTCGTCTTTCAGCCTTTCTTACCTTGGCCATGTCTCTGAGTATTGCACACCTTGTGCTTTTGGGCACTCCAGTGATGTTGCAGCTCTGAAATATGGCCAAACTGGTGGCAAGTGGCATCTTGGCAGCTGCACGCTTGACTTTTCTCAGTTCATGGGCAGTTATTTTGCGCCTTGGTTTTTCCACACGCTTCTTGCGACCCTGTTGACTATTTTGAATGAAAGCTTTGCAATTTTAAGAGTGCTGCATCCCTCTGCAAGATATCTCACTATTTTTTACTTTTCTGAGCCTGTCAAGTCCTTCTTTTGACCCATTTTGCCAAAGGAAAGGAAGTTGCCTAATAATTATGCACACCTGATATAGGGTGTTGATGTCATTAGACCACACCCCTTCTCATTACAGAGATGCACATCACCTAATATGCTTAATTGGTAGTAGGCTTTCGAGCCTATACAGCTTGGAGTAAGACAACATGCATGAAGAGGATGATGTGGACAAAATACTCATTTGCCTAATAATTCTGCACTCCCTGTAAAAAATAAACAACCATTTGGATCCTAATCGGAATCGGCCCGTTGTTTTCTAGGAACATAACAGGATAATGATAGATTTTTTTCGGTATAGGTAACACATTTTAAATATGTCATTGTTCCATTGCTCTAGTATTAAGTGTCTGATATCTTGTCCTCTTCACAAAACACATTCTCTGTCCAGTGTGACCAGTCCACAGACTAATATTTCCTCACACAATCCCACAGCTCTACCTTCTACGAATTTTTTCCCGGCATGGACCTCTCCTGTTCCATGCGCTGTGTTCCCTGTTGCCATGGTTACACATCATGACGTGGTTCATCCATGGTAACTCCTCGTGTTCCTAGGATGCCTGCCTTCCACTGGGATCAATAAGCATAAAGCATGAGCTTTTTAAAGACCCAACACCATCTAATACCCTGTTCTTGTGTCACCGTGACATTTACTCATTTTTTTTTTGTCTAAAAGTCTACCGACCTAGATCTGACTTGCCCATTTGTTCGCTTACAGGTAAAAAAAGAATAAAAAAGAAGTTTTGAGCAAAACAGTTTACCCATGAACAAATCTTTCAGCAGGTATCAGCTGAAAGAATCGCCCTCCACCACGCCAGGGAGAACCACATGTCGTGAGCACATGATCACGCCCGCTAGGCAGCCTTTGGGGTTGGTGGGTTGGGTGGGGCGGTGCAGTGTGGTGTGTGACCATAAAAACCAGTCCTGGCCAATGGCCAGCATGAGCCAGCCTCGACGTGGGCCGAATTTTAACGAGTGGATGCGAGAGAGAGAGCGAGGCAGGACGGATCCGGCCCCCGCCCAACCCCCACCCATGGCTGGGATGCTGCGGGGTGCCGATGGAGATTACAGGCTGCTCTCGTTTGTGTGGGTGTGCGCACGGACCGGTTGGCAGACGGAGAAAAGGAACGGGGCGAAATGGTCAAGGAGCGAGGCAGTTGGCTTGCTGTCGTGTTTTAGTGTGACTAAGCATCTTTTTTTTTGTCCTCCATCAGTACTAGATGGTTCTCAGTCACACGCTGATGTTCTAAGGCCTTTAGTACAACCCTGGATTCATATTAATGCTCTGCTTTGTAATATTTTGCCTTGTTTGACGTCACAGTAAGAGAGGTCCCCACCATAGGGAGTAAAAATGCACAGTTTTAAGGGAGTTGTGAAGTTCGTATGGAATAATTGAACAATGTCCCTCATAATAAAATTTCCCATGTACCGAAGTGGCCTTAACTGACCCAATTTGAACGGTGCAACCTATACTACTTTTTTCAGGACACGGCTACAAATGTTTGCTGAGAAAAAAAAAAGATAGAAGGGATAAAAACTCAAATGAAACAATAAAAATGTTTTTATGGTGCTGTGTAATTGCGCTTTGGTAGAATTGTTACAGCTAGACCCTCTCAGGCTTGGGGGCTGTAGCTTTTAAAAAAAATGTGGCCGACGAAGGCCAGACCTTCCCAGATCTTCCCTCGAGGGACCCGGACCGAGAATTGTAGCCGCGCCCAGGGTGAAGGGTGCAACAGGAACTCCAGCACAGGTGATTATGATCATCATGGCGGGAAAACACAGGTGCAGGAAAGAAAGAAATAGCAAAGGCCAAAAACATGAGCAAGATGTACAACTCACAGCAGCATAAGCGTCAGGCTACAAATGAAAAAAAAAAACTGAAATATCAGGCAGAATTGAGCAGTCAAGATATTTCCACAAATTAATTAATTATCAGAAAATAATGGCAAAAAGCAACAACATAACAAACGATGGTAAGTTGATGATGGGGATATTATGGGCTACTTTTACAGATTTTAGTATTTACATTTACGGCATTTGGCAGACGCCCTTATGCAGAGTGACTTTTATGTCACCATCGATGAAGTGATCAATTCTGGTTCACTAGGTCCCCCAACTATGAATACAATCTTTTTATTCACTCTGTTGTAGATTCTATACATAAGTCAGACAATAAGGGTGGTAGTAGCCTAGTGGGTAACACACTCACCTATGGACCAGAAGACCCAGGTTCAAGTCCCACTTACTACCATTGTCCCTGAGCAAGACACTTAACCCTGAGTGTCTCCAGGGGGGGAATGTCCCTGTAACTACCAATTGTAAGTCACTCTGGATAAGGGCGTCTGGTAAATGCCGTAAAAGTAAATGTAAATAAGAAGGTTAAGAGGAAGGTCTTGAGCTGCTGTTTGAAAGTACTCAGTGACTGAGCTGTTCTGACCTTGAGGGGAAGTTCATTCCACCACCGAGGGGCCAAGACAGAGAAGAGTCTAGATGAGTGTCTTCCTTTAACCTTCAGTGGTGGAGGGACCTGGCGAGCAGTACTGGAGGGTCAGAGAGTGTGTTGGCAGAAACGGATCCGCCTGACAAGGAATCTACTTGAGCGGGAAAGATTGGTGACGAGAGCTGAGAAGGAAGGAGTCAAGAAGGAACCGATATCTGCTCCGTTGATTCACTTTGTTACATGCATTGTTAATAGAGGTACTGTGGTACACGGTATGGGCCGTACCGTGGTGTTTGGGCCACGGTTTCGGTTGGTTTTCCGTACATAAACAATATGTGGATATTTTCTTGTTTTTTTATCTAAAATGTCTCAGTAGGTCTGTTCAAAGCATTTTCCGTAGACATTTGTCATTTTGCTGCAGATGTTTTCCTCTCCACGCTTCCCCTGCGTCACTTCCAGCTCAGCTCCAGTTACAACAGTGTGAGGAGGGACATTGGGTGGACGCACAACAGTGATTGGACATTAACTCAAGGGGAGGGCTTTCACCCACTGCCAATTACAGTTTAACAGGCTTAACAGGCGTCTTCTTCTGCGGTCCCGGAACAGGCTCTGGTACCAGAGTCTGTTAAACTGTAAGCACCAATGGGTGAAAGCCCCTCCCTGCGAGTTAATGTCCAATCACAGGACACGTGCAAATAAATTGGCAAAGAATTTATTTGCAAAACCAAATGGCAAAACCTAAATCCTGTGGTCTACAAGGGCGTTTTGGATCCTGCAGTGCGAACCAAACAGTTCTGTATTTTACCGAATAATGTTGCTCCCCTAATTGTTAATAACAGCACGTAATGAAACTTAATCAACAAAGTTATTTCCAAATGAAGTAAAGCCCCTGAGTGTCTAAATGAGCGTGACATAGAAAATGATCTATGTAAAAAAACATTGTCTCATGATAGACCTCCTGACTTTTTCACACAAGCGCCATGACTTTTTATGGCGAGTAAAATGGATTTGCGACGCCTGGTATGTATAACGGGCCTTGATTAATACGATCCAGGAATATAGTCATAACAAAAAGGCAACGCAGGGTCACTTATATGCCAGATTTGCTCAGCATGTGTGCCATTTGTGGAGAATGTGTGTCACGTTTTTTCCTGACACTTAGTAAAGCAATTGTGACGTGCTTATAAAAGTGTTATAAGCAACGTGTCCTTTACAGCTCAAGGTGGTATGGGTGTCCAGCGATCACACCAGTGTAATGTGACCGCAGTGGCGCAGAAGGACTTTGGCATAAACCCACTCACCTCTGGCAGCTAATCGGCAGGGTGAAACACACACCCTTTTACTTCAAAGGCAGCGGGAGCAAGTGTCACTCTTCTGGGTTTATCAGAGGTCGCCTGTCTGTTTAATGGGAGTGTTTACACACACACACACACACACACACACACACACACACACACACACACACAGCAACTGAGACTAACGGTGGAGGCTGCGGGCAGAAGAGATTTATTATAACAGCTCACACCTCCACAGCCGGCTCCGCCTCTGTGTGTGGGGAGTTTACACACGCTCCCCGGGTTGGTGTGGGATTCCTCCGGATCGCACTGCCCAAAATTGCGTGTGCTCTGGGTGAATGGGTGACTCTCATTTGCCTGAGTGTCTACATGAGTGTGATATAGAAAATTATCTAAATAAAACTCTCTTTATAAGTTGTATTTATTCCTCATTTATATCTCAAATTGAAAGTTAGACAAGTTAGGCCTTGTCAGGGCTCTTAGTTTTGTAACTCACAATCTATGGAAACCGAATGGGAATTGCTGGTGTCTTCCTCTGGTAAGTGGCTTTGGATAAAAGTGTCTGCCAAGTAACGTAAAGTAAAGTAAAGTGTGTGAGTAAGTGAACGGTGTTGCGACCTGAACTGGGTAAGCGGTTAGGAAAGGTGAACCAGTCGGTGCAACACTGAGAAAATACATATTTTCATTTGAAACATTTAAGAGCTAAAAGATTTGTATTTGGTTACCGAGGCTAATTCCAGTGCAGCGATTAGGTTTCAGGTTAGAAGTCTAATTAGAGTCTAATTACATAAGGATAGTTGCACATTTATAATTTATATGAAACATGGCTATTACCATGGACCTTGCATTGATTTTGAATTAATTTGTGAGAAGCTGGTGTCTCACTGGGCCCGACATCAGTGGTTCCCAACCTTTTTTCCCCGAAGCCCCCTGCCAGGACGCCCAAACCCTAATTCCTTCCCACATACACGCAAATTGATTAATCATCAATTTTTGTTTGCAAAAAGTAAACAGCAGTTGTTGGTTTTTGATCTTATTCTCCTTGTTTTACACTGTAGGCTATATAGAGTCTATATATATAATTTGATTATCCTATTGGTTGTGTTATTGGGATTTTATATATTTAATATTAATCCTTAGAGCAGATGAAATTGTGCGGACATCCTGAGATCTCTATCTCTCATGTGTGCATTGTTGATACCCAATAGGATTTGGGCATTTTTGATTGAGCATGCTCAAATCCTAACGTGAACCTTCCTGAAACCAACGATCAAAATTTACCACAATGTACACAGAAGACACCGCCTTCACATCATATAGTGTATATACAGACCCAGTTTAAGGAAGCCGTTTCCCCATCAGGGATTCTAAATGAAAGCATTTATGTGCTTCTGCATGGTTCTCCAGGCGCTGTAATGATAAACAGTTATAATAACGGCCCTCAGTGACTCTAAGAAAGAAATAGCATGGTAGGAATATGTTAGTCATACTTTTGAATCTCATGAAAGATTAGGTAATTACAGAAAACATGAGTCTTCTCCAGACATTGAAAAGTAGCTGAAAATGTGTGACCCATGAATATAATATAGTCAGATGTGGGTATAATAGAACTTGCTTCAATAATTATCATTCAATGGTCCTGCTGACCAGACTCCAAACAATGTCTAGATGAGCTGTCCTGTACTTTCATTTCTGAGCATAAAAAATATATTGCAATGAATATTATCATCTAAATATCTGTCATATCATTCAGCTCTATGTATATAACAAATGAAAGAACATTGTGGCTATATATCGTCTTGTATAAATGGGCGGCAATTTGAAAGGCCACCCTGTCACTAGTGGAAGTGGTGCGTTACAAGGTTCTTTTCCTTTAGCTTTGAATGTGACCTTAGACGAAGGAGACGAGTGAAACAAATAGGCCAGAATACCCGAAACAGCAGTGCTGAAGGTCTACAGTTTCCCCTTTCAGCACAACAGTGACAGGCTCGCAGTCGTCCTGGCCTACGATGAGGCTCATGAAAAGGAGGAAACGTCCTGGAGAAACGTCTCTACCGAAAATCCACGGCGTGAGATGTGGCATGTGGTAATGAAGAGGGGACTGGGGTTACCGTGGTGTAGTCGGTCAGCATGGAGCTTGTCACGATGGACAAGATGGCCGCCGGGTATTCTGGTTCGACGGTGGAACGGCAGCCGTGAGAGCTTCGTTTAATAATTGTATTTTCATGTGCAGCAAGTACAGCTTTGCAGACCTTGGGCATTTTATATTTTTTTGTAGAAACAGCATTTGATCTGAAGACTAGTTGTCACTGGTAAAGAGTACATTTTCAACATTCATGGTATTTATCAGACGTCCTTATCCAGATAAACTTACAGTCAGTAATTACACTCCCACTGGAGACACAGTGGGAGTGTTTGAACAGTGGGTTTGTACCTGTAACTTTGGGGTCTTATGATTGATTGTCGAGTGAGTTACTTACAGGGTGCTAGTAGCCTAGTGGGTAACACACTCACCTATGACGTGTCTAAATGAAGACCCAGGTTCAAATCCCACTTACTACCATTGTGTCCCTGAGCAAGACACTTAACCCTAAGTTGCTCCATGGGGGGGACTGTCCCTGTAACTACTGATTGTAATTTGCTCTGGATAAGGGCATCTGATAAATACTGTAAATGTAAAAATGTAAAAGTTAACTAAGCTTCAGAACAGGCCTTTGATCAATTTGAAAATAAATAAATAAATAAATTCAATTTAATGTCCTTTAATGCAACAATTTTAATATCAGTGTTATTCAGTAATTCTGCACATCAGGTTGGTCTGATAAAGAGACAGAGTGATGTGCTCAGTTGCACAGAACATGTGTCCATGTTCCTAACCAGCTAGCCAGGCTGCATGTTGGGCTGTGTTGCCAGGTCTCACACCAACCACGAGCATGCCGCAGGTATACATACTGAAACCACGAACACAACGTAATTAAGTAGTTACAATCCCCCTTCAATTTGGATAGTACCCCAGGACCAAAAACGATCAAAATCCTGAACGCATAACATAAAATCTGATGTATATATAAGTGGAGGGGAACAAGAAGGAGGTGAAGTGATTGTCATTGTGAAACACTGCAGCACAGCACACGGTGACACAGTGGGCAGCCATGACAGGCGCCTGGGAAGCAGTGTGTGGGGATGGTGCTTTACTCAGTGGGACAGTAGTGGCACCTTGGTGGATCGGGATTCGAACCGGCAACCTTCTGATTACGTCCTTTACCAAAAGGTTTGTACACCTTCTCATTCCATGTTTTTTCTTTATTTTCATGACCATTTACGTTGGTAGATTCTCACTGAAGGCCTCAAAACTATGAATGAACACGTGGAGTTATGTACTTCTCCAACAGTCTTGAAGGAGTTCCCAGAGGTGTTTAGCACTTGTTGGTCCAGCTCACCCCAAACCATCTGGATTGGGTTCAGGTTCGGTGACTGTGGAGGTCAGGTCTCCACTTTTTGTTAAGTACATAACTATACATGTGTTCATTCAATCTACCAACGTAAATGGTCATGAAAATAAAGAAAACACATTGAATGAGAAGGTGTGTCATTATGCATTAATGTAATGCTGTTACCTGGTGTTGCTGTAAGAGTTTTGTTACGCGCGTTTATATTTTTTATATATGGACACCTCCTGAAAACGCCTTTTGCCTGTTTAGTGAAATTCGCGGGAGCGTCTGGGCCGTTTTCCTCCGCCTATTATCGCCATTAACCCGGAGCGCGACGCAGAAGGTACCCGTGATGTCACGACGAGACGGAACCCGAGACCGGACTCCGTCTAGGACCCTGCGGAGCCTCTTCCGGCCTGCCGGGCTCTGCGGCGCGCGAGAGCGGAGACGCCGGAGCGGGCCGAGCCGGCGAGGGAGGCGGAGGACCGGGAGAGACGCGGAGGGAAGACCGTGCAGCGCGACCACCGAGGGTTCAGGCCTGGGGCTGGCGAAACGGGTAATTTATCCCCCTCTCCCCGCTTTTATTCCACACAGGTCCGTATCGGTGGGGGGGGGGAATAAATAAAACAGCAACTTGTGCGCCGGTCGTAGGGAGAAGAACGAGCCCCGCGACGGTGGCGGGCAGGACGGGCTGTCGCGTTACCGGCCGCCGCGGATCACCGTGCGCTTTAAAGCCACTTGAACTTGGAGTTTTTTTCTCCCCCCCCCCCCGCTCTCTCTCTCTCTGTCTGGGGCGCAGACAGGTCACTTTATCCGCAGTACTGTCTTCATCAATACACATTAATACACACACACGTCAGTATATATATATATATATCTATCTATCTGTCTATATCTATCTCTGTATTTATATCGTAATAATAACCATCGCGGCGAGAGAAGAGGACGGGATGTCGCCCGCTCTGCCGGAGGAGGAGCGCCGGAACGGGTTTTTTTTTTTTTTTTTTTATTAAAATATATAATTTTTTTCTGATTCGCGGTACAGATGTGCGTCGTGCAGAGAGACTCAACTTGGCGCGTTTTTAAACCGAATAATTCGTCTGTCACGTAGGCGATCTGGATTATGTGCCGGTAGGACATATTGTCCCCCCCCCCACACACACACCTCCGTTGTCGTGTTTCTTTTTTTTTTTCTTTTTAATGGAAGTTGTAATTTCACCCACAGAAAAAGGGCGGGTAAGCTCGCCCACCCCCCGCCGCACCGGAAAACGCCAAATTATTCATGTCGCCCATTGATCAGCGTTGACAAATTATTATTTTTTTTTTAAATCTGCAATGTAAGTCAATCTGATCACGGTGTTTTGCGATATTTTTTCACATATTCGTATATGGTTGTGGGGGGGTGGGGGCTGGATTTGGAAGGTAGGGGTGTGAGTGTGTGTTGGTGGGGCGATGTGGCATCGATGTGGCTCCCGTGTCCTTACCTGCCTCTGGCTGTGGCGTACCGGGGAAGGAACAAGAAAAAAGGCCCGAGCTCGGTGCGGCGGTCTGACCTACATCACTGTCTTACTGGCTGTCTGAGTCGGGCTTTGGCGTGCGGACCCCCCCCCTCCCCTCGCTCAGCCAGAATGGGGGGGGGGTTGTGTGCATGCTGACAAGTGTGGGCCTGGTCCAGGTACCAGGTTCGTGTGTGTGTGAGGAACAGAGAGGGGGGGGGGGGGGGGGGGGGTTAATAGCGCAAAACCAGATGTGCAGAACCACCTGACCCGGCGTGACCCGGTGACAGACTGTCACTCCGCGCCCAAAATACACCAGCAGGAGGGCCTGCAGTGAGCAAAACCGGCCTGACCCATCTGGTCTTCACATGTAGGCCCGCACACACACACACACACACACAAATAAATATATATATATATATATGTGTGTGTGTGTGTGTGTGTATTAGGCCATCAGAATACATAATGTCCAGTATTCGCCCATCAAAGTTCAGTTGTCTCAGAAACTCTTTTAAACGGCAGAAAACCGACGTCGTGACGCCGCCGAGATCGTCCACACGCGGTCGGGACCTTTACGTGGTCAATTTTCACGCAACTTTCCGGCCTGCTGCGTGGACTAAGCGTCGGAAGTGGGGCGCTAACAGGTCGGCACCCCGAATCCGGACCTCGGACGGCGGGTCCGGGCTGCGTATTTCCACGGCGGTCCGTGGATCGGATTTATGGATCCCCCCCCCCCAGCCACCGTCCCGGCGGCCTTCCACGCGGCGAGCGGGACCGTCGCCGGTCCGGGTGTCGTCGCGCGGTCGCCGAGAGGGAACACGGCGGATAAAAGCGCGCCGTCCCGTCCGGTTCCGTGGCGGGGGAAGTGGGGAAGGAGGACTTGGCAGCGGTTCAAGCACCGCCATGTTAAAGCGGAGCGGAGTCGCTGCGGCGGCGGCGGCGGCGCGGCGGTCCATCTTAGATCCGCGTGTCATCGGGTCACGGAATAAAACTTCATTATTCACCAAGTAACGTCACGCGCTGTCCGGTGACGTGACGCGTGACGGACGTCTGTAATCTGATTGAAATAATTCGTACAATTTCGTACAATTGACTTTTATTTATTTTATTTTATTTTTGCAGGTAAAGGGAGGTTCGGGATAATCTGAGGGCGGAAGATCCGACATTAAAAAAAAAAAAAAAATCAAATTAGATTTTTAAAAAAAATTCTGCTTTGCCTTTTGACCACGTTAAAAAAAAATAAAAATAAATAAATATTCGAACCACCACCGCCACCACAAGCGAAGTGAAAATGCCGTCCAACGCCGCAGCCGCGACCCCCGCACTCAGGACCCCCGAGCCGGACTGTGACGCAGCGGCCAAGAAAACGGTGAGTGTGCGCGTCCCCATAACCATCTCCATTTTACATTTACAGCATTTACCAGACGCCCTTATCCAGAGCTACAGGGACAGTCCCCCTGGAGACACTCGGGGTTAAGTGTCTTGGTCAGGGACACAATGGTTGTAAGTGGGGTTTGAACCTGGGTCTTCTGGTTCATAGGCGAGTAGGAGCAGTGGTTAAGGAAGCGGCCCTGTAATCAGAAGTTTGCTGGTTCGAATCCCGATCCGCCAAGGTGTTACCGAGGTGCCACTGAGCAAAGCACCGTCCCCACACACTGCTCCCCGGGCGCCTGTCATGGCTGCCCACCGCCCACCAAGGGTGATGGGTTAAATGCAGAAGACAAATTTCACTGTGTGCACCGTGTGCTGTGCTGCTGTGTATCACATGTGACAATCACTTCACTATAGGATACTACCACCCCATAACCCTCATATGGAAGGGGCGGGTGTATATTTACTCAAAAAAGGACAAGGACAGGCATCATCACGTGCCCTGTGACAATTTGTGATGCCTTGATGGATAGAAGAGCATTCAAGCCGTCCAACTTCTGTCAAAAAAAGGCCGCGTCCAATCAGGCGTAGCCTACGTCAGCCGGGCCCACGTTCCCTTTGGTAAACTAGAGGAGCCGACAGCCCGGCTTCGGGGGAACGCGAGCTGGCCGCAGATGACCGAAGTGGGATGAGCCCGCGTGGATGATGGACAGCTCTCGCTCGCCCTGCTCGTCATCATGTCGCCCGACCAGGTGTAGCGCAGCGCCCCCTTCACCGGCGCTTCCGATTTCCGATCGGCGAGCTGCTGAATATGAAATGGTAAAACCGGCCAATGAAAAGCTTGATCAGCAGCTCGCTGGTTAATTCCCGGTGCCACGCCCCCGCACCGTTCGTCTGGACGTGACCATGAACTCTGCGAAAGTTATTTATTGGCCTCCGGTGTAGTATTTGTCGCAGTGTTTTCTTTGGCCTGGTTAACGCTGGCGGCCGTCAGAATTTGAGCTCATTTGCCAAATTCATGCACAACGCAGACAGCTCACTCTCTCTCTCTCCCTCCCTCCCCCCCCCCCCCCCCCCCCCACACACACACACACACACACACACACACAACACAACACACACCAAATCAACCTTCTGGATGCTGAAAAATGGCAAAACCCGCCGCATGAAGGAGATGGCCGTAAAGTACAACATTAGCCCGAGTGGAAATGGTTGCGCCGTAGTTTGTAGATTCGCCGGCCCGGGAGGAACACGCCCTGATCTCCGGAGGTCGAGGTTGTATACACCGCAAGGTGCAAGTGATGGCGGGGGTTCGAATGCTCGTTAAACAGTGTGGGGAGGGGCCGGGCGCTGACGCTCTCCAGATGTTCGTCGGGAGAAGGGCTCCGCCTAGGGGGGGGCGTGGCTCGGCGACGCCACGGCCGAGGCGGGCCGGAGGAGGGGGGGGGGGAGGACAGGGGGCGAGAGAGACGGAGCGAGAGGGGCCGAAGCCAGGACGCCGTCCTTTTTATCCGGGAACTTCCTTCTGCGGCAGCGATCGCAGTCTGGTTGCCTGGCAACAGGAGTTGCCCGAAATAACGC
The DNA here is from genome assembly GCF_900700375.1 of Denticeps clupeoides. NCBI lineage: Eukaryota > Metazoa > Chordata > Actinopteri > Clupeiformes > Denticipitidae > Denticeps > Denticeps clupeoides. The sequence continues at coordinate 15,929,136 of NC_041720.1, forward strand.
GCCGCCGACAGAAATAGTGCAGATTCGACAGCCAACCAATCAGTCTGTCCGCTAGCCCAACCAAACCCCGTACAGTACGGTCCTTCCCCGAGAAGCAGCCATTCCAGGCTAACAGATGCCCTATTGTGCCGCACTAACGCGGGTGGAGAGCTACGGTACGAGACCAGGAGTCGCCCCCAAAGCAAATACCACAGTGTTTCTATAGTAACCTAAACGTTACACTTAACCCCTCCCGCTCCGGCGCTGTCCCACCAACAAAAAGGTCGCTTGTGGGCCGTCCTCGCGCTCTGCCTTCCGGCGAATGCCGCTGAACCGACCGACACAGTGAAAGCTCCCTGCCCGGGACCCCCTACTCCGCCTGTCACGGTTTCCGGAGAGCGCTGCGCGTTCGGTGCCACCGGTGTGTGTGTGCGCATTCTTGCGGTTTTGTCATTTTTGAAAGTGCCGCCGCTAGTGTTTTCTGTTTTAGGTTAATGAGTAATAACCATAGAAGGTCGGTCAGGGAGAGCAAAAGTCAACACACACACACACACACACACACACTGTGTTGACACACTCCCCCAATATCATTGCACAAACCTGTTGAACTCGATGTGGCCCTTACACATATTTGCATAATCTTATTTCCATTAAATGAAAACGTGCAGAACCCGAATGTTGCGACCTTTACCTTATTAACAGGTCATATGTGCTACAACATCTTTAAAAATCTGATCAGTATAAATAATATCCACTCACAGACTGATGCATTAACAAAACTGGTATATTTGAATTTTCAGAATTTAATCTTCAACCCTTTAGCCACAACCACGTGAATGAAGACGTGTTGAACATTTCTCTATTGTAAGTAATATTCTAATAAGTGACATACTGGATTTCAGATTTTTGTGAGCTATCAGCCACAATCATGAACATGATTCCATTTAACTGTACGGAGACTGGAAGGAAGGGACTTTGCTCATTTTTCACTCCGGTTAGCCCAGTATGTGCACCATATTGAGATCTGTTAACCTTATAATGTTTTATAAGGCGGAGTATGATGCGCACACGCTCATTTTCACTCAGCCCATGAAATGCTGGAGGGTGTGTGTACTGAATCTAGGTTTACCTACAAAAAACTGCATCAAGGCCCAACTACAAAAGCAAATGAGCTTTTTTGGGGTGTTCTGTTATCTTTCTTCTTTTTCTTCAAATTAAAACTGGGAACACAGGTCTACACACGCGTTGACACACTGAAAAGTACGAGACCGCTCATTTCGTTGTGGCCCAGCCCATGTTTTTTTTTATATACTGGGATTTAATACAGGCGTTGAGAGTGTTTGTATTAATACGTGATGATGTAGCGTGTGCAGTTGTAAGTCGTCTTGATTGGGCAGGAAACGTTCCCCCCAGACCGGATGGTTGCTAGGAAGGCTGGCGCAGAAAATCACCTGAATGTGTTTGTTTTGTGACAGACCCTTTAGTCAGCAGAGCATCATCATGCTCTCTCTCGGAGACGGTTGCTAAGCAGTATTTCCACCCTAGCAACCGCTGCCTCCTTCCCTTGGCAGTCGGTCCCCGGAGTGTCTGCAAAAGGTCTGGGGCCTACAGCAAGGTTAAGTGAGCAAGGGGAACGTAGTGAGCGTGCGAGAAGGTGCAAGTGGGTCTCAGACAGCGAATGTGGGAATGTGAGGCAGTGTGGCGAGGGGGAAGGGGGGTTTAAACAGGCCAAGTAGGAGAAAAGGAAAGAGAGAGAGAGAGAGGAAGGCCTGTGGTTTTCTCCAGCCTTCCAAGGTAAACGGCATTTAAACTTTTTGATCTAAACATAACGGGGATCTCATTGTTATCATTAGCAGCGAAAGAAGCTTTTTCGTACAGTTCCAGTATGGTAGTAGTACTCTTTTATTTATTTGTGTGCATATGTTAATGCTTATGTCACCGCTGGCATCGGCTTAGCTTTTGCTGTGGCCTGCTGCCAAGGGGTTGGGTGAAGCTGGGCTGCATCCAGACTCCCTTCAGAAGAATAAACATAAAAAAGAAAAAAGTTCCGGGCCCCTGTACTCAATACCAAAACCAAAAGCCTGAAGAGATCTCCCTCCCCCAACTGAACTCACCCGTCCCCATCATGCAGCCCAGGGTTAACCGAACAGGGGGGAAAACTATTTCTTCTGTATATAATAAAATGGTTCCATCCTTGGTCTCCAGCAGTTTGATTACCACATCAAAGTCAGAGCAAACAGAAGAGTGCAGATCTGTATTGTGTCCATATTCTATCTGGAGGTTTAAAGTGGATGAGCTCTCCCCTGCTTTATGACTTCTATCACTTTAAATGAGCTGTGTGTATGTGTGTATGTGTGTGTCTGTGTAATAGGAGCCTGTAACTCACAGAGCCCCCAACATAGAGGGGGGCCTTTAAAAACGACCCCCAAAACCACTGTATGGGAATCTATTCAAGACCGCTTTTTTAGAGCCCCTCTTAGTATGAACATGCTGTAAACGTATTTTTCAGTTCTGTACATTACCGAGTCAGAAATACTTTTTGGAGATTAATTATTAAAGAAAGAGCATAATTAGATTACATTGATGAGAATTAACAACAAGCTCTAATTAACAAAAGCACTACCTTTGTACTGGTGCTAAGTATGCCGCTTGTAGACTAATGCAAGGTACTTAGAAAAGGTACTTAGAGTGAGAGCTGTCAATCATCGGGCTCCTCTCAGTTTGTGTTGACAAATTATTACACATTATTGTGTGAAAAAACGACCCGCGCGTCTTTCTTGCCTTTGACCTTGAGGTATGATAACATAATATCCTGGTTTCTGTGGGCAGAGTCCGGAGCAAGAAGAACAGGAAGTGAAGGAGGTCTCACAGGAAGCGAGCCCAACGGACGCTCCAGCTCGCCGAGTGGGCCGGCCTGCTAGAAAACGCAAAATCCTCCCCGTGAGTACGCAAGCTCTGCCCTCAACGCTCAGAGTTTATCAGTGTTTGCAAAAAAAGGGGACATATTTCACTAACGGGGTCTCTCCCCACTGACATTGAATGCTGTCAGGTCTTAAATCACACCTCTAGGTATTCCAATGCTTAAAGCCAGATTACAAAGTAAATCACCTTCATTTTTTACTCACTTGAATAGTCCAAAATGTTAACAACTATTTATTGATTGTAGAACTACTTTTTGTCTGTGAACCTTTAATGTTAAGGTTTGCTGGTATTTCTGTTCTTTTTCTGGTCTTAGAACACCCCAAGTTTCCAGTTTTTTAATTCAAGCAGTTCAGTGTCCCTTGTACAAATTAACAATTGAAAAAAAAAATCATGGAAGCCATATATAATGTATTATAAACAGTTGATTCTTCAAAGTAGCCATCATTGGCAGATATATAGTTGGAACATTATACATTTTTTTATAGCAACTACTTTCTACAGTACAATACTGTTCAAATAATGGCTATATGGGTATGGCATTACGGTGTGTTCCAACACAAAATTTATGCGACAGAGGGTCGTAAGTAATCAAGAAAAGTTGGACTTGAACTGCTTGAATTTCGATAACAAATCTGGAAAAATTGGGTGTAAAAGAAAATTGAATGTACTGTGACAACCCTAATAAACTGGGTGCTCATTTTATACCTTATACCTTAGCTGAGGTGAAACAGGCCTGCAGAGGATGTTTTCCGTGTTTTTTCCACTGGGTTTGGTCTCTCCTGGGTCAACTAGCATGAACGTCTGCCGCTGGAGGTAGTGGACGGTTTGGATAGTGTTTTTTTTTTTTTTGCGTGCATCCTACAGCTGCTCTGAGAGAGGCAGAGTTGGTGAAATTTATAAGTGACAAGCCATACCCAAATTAGATCTAGGTGGTGAAATCTTTCCGACAGCTGGCTGTAACTATATCTTATATCACACTTTTCATTAGCGAGGGATCTGCCTTTAGGCAGGTTGTGTTGAAGAACCCTGCAGGAGGTTATGTCAGGACTAATGTACAATTCATAATCAAAAGACCAGACCAGATGGTAGCGCAGCGGTTAGCGCCATGGCCAAGGTTATGAGTTCTGATCGCGCTCTGGCTTTGTGTGTGCAGCGTTTGCCTACTCTCTGAGTGTTGGTGCAGAGTTCCACTGGGTTCTCCGGTTTCTTCCCACCCTACGTGAATTTGCATACTCTAGGTTGTCTATACACTGTACAAAATCTGCAGTTATGTCAACAATGCATACTATCTTCTGAGTAAATCGAACTTTCGGTCAGATTGTTGTTACTGTTAATTGCCCAACCTTATAAAACACAGCAAATACAAGTTCCCTGTACTGCATGATCAAACTGTAATATAAAAATGTGATATTACAGTAATTACAAATGGATTACAAAAAATAAAGTGTGCCCTGATCCTCCAGAACTGAGTACACGGGCAACATCAGAACAACCGGGAACATGTATTCCCGGTTTTAATTTGAGTAGTATCACTCCAGAGCTTTCTGTGAAGCCCTTACAGTCCTCTAACTTGTTTCTTTTGTAAAGTGGACAAAAAAACGCTTAAAAATAGCTCTGTGTAACTTTTAAGTAAATTACATTTAAGTAAAATTAACAAAAAATGCTTGGATAAAAATAACAGTTTTAACTTCCGAACAAAATGTTCTTCCCAAATTTACACTTCTTAGTTCAATTTACTCAGTAACAGTAATTTACTGAACCTTTAGCAAGTTGGCTTTTTTACAGTAGGTATGAGTGTGTGAGGGAATGATGTGTGTGTGTGAGTGTGTGTGTGGGAATGTGCACTGGGTTTGTGTACCAAGATGGGGTCTTAACAACCTTTAATTCTAGTCAAGCATCTATCAATATAACATAGAATGGATTTGATTTTTTATTTGATATATTTGTACAGTTTGCACAATGTAAGTCAAACCACCTACCAGTAGAAGAAAAGTGGACCAAGAACGGATGCCTGTGGGACTGCATCTTCTAGAATTGCTCCATGTAGCTGTTAAGATATGTATGGATGAAACTCATCAACTCCAAACTCCACTCTGGCAAACCTCGCTGCTACTAGGTTATCTTTGAGCGGCACCTACAGTGTGAACTTCTGCCACTCAGAGGAAGCAGAATATATATAATTAGCAATAAACCATTTTTTCCCCAGTTGCAAGAATGACTAATATGGGATAGAATAAATGTAGCATTGACACATTGCACGTTCGAGGTCATTAAATGCATATATTAAAACAGTCTCAGCGCTATGATGAATGCTAACGCCTGACCCAGATTTTCCTCATTGAAGAAATCACCGATTTGCTGAAAATAGAATCTGCAGAATTTTACTCTAAAATGAAATGCTGTCAGTGCAGCACGAGTTGTCTACAGAATTACTACTTAGTCAAAGCCACAGGAATTTAAAGGCTAGCGAGATATTAAGTAGCCTGTGCTGTCTGACATGACCTCGTGGCCAGCATGGCTGATTCATCAGGCGTTCGCACAAAAACCTTGCCCTTGCAGCCTATCTATTGATAAAGGAAGTGAAACGTCTATTTCTGAAGAGGACGTTTGAAACTGATGTTCAGGGTGCTGATGGCCTGTCTGTGTGAGTATGCGCGTGTGTGTGCTGTGCACCGAGTGTGTATATTCTTGTGCGTGTGCGTTGCCTGCTTTGGGAGAGGTGAGTTTCCAGGCCTGTCCCAGCTTGTCTTGTTTTCTCCCAATCCAGAAGAAACGTTTCAGTCCGCTCTGTCTCTCCCCTTGCACCCGTTCACCTCTCTCTCTTTCGCTCCCTCGCCCTGTTTGTGTGCTATATTTAGTCTGTAACACTGCCAGGCCCAAACAATAGAGGGTGGGCTGCAGGCCTGCAGTAGGCAGTTTTCCTGGACACAAGTTTCACATGCATCAGTTACATAGTCACTGCTGCACGTGTGTATGTATGCATGCATATTGTGTGTGCGTGCACATGTGCCTGGTGGTTTCTACACATCCCCGTGTCCTTATGTAGCTCCAGAAATGTCATAAAGGTCATTAATGGATATTCATATTGATGTTGTTATTGTGAATTGCATCCTGTGGTCCCCACACATGCTCTCTTGCTCACTCTCTGACACACACACACCATGGGCACAGGGATAAATGGATTAGGCAGCTCCTCAACTCCCCTGAGTGAGCTATTTAAAGCTGCTTTATCCTACGACCGAGGGACTTGGTCGCACACACAGCTGCACACACTGAAAGCAGCTCTTCACACTCACTTCAGCGTCATGTTTGTTGGCCTTGTACCTGCGAGTGACTGAGACAGAATAAAAAAATCTGTGGCACACATACACATAGGCTTTGGCACAAAGACATCAGCAGCGTCCAACATGGCCCTTTATAATTATCTGCATGAGTGTTGAGTTTTGTGGGTACTGTAGTTTCCGTCAAAAAAATTTGTGACTAAATATGTTTGTCAACTAACCTTTTTGACGTGATGAATATGATGAGACGAGACATAAATGGTGGTCATGTGACGATAACTATAACAAAATATTTCATGTAATAGTGTTGATGGATACAAATGACACTAAATAAGGTTTACAAGATAAAAACTATATTAAAATCTCTTCATTTACATTATTTCCTGTCATTTAATCACTTTATTTAATAATTTAATCATTTTATTTTGTGTTTTCTCTTTCCTGTATCTCCCATCTGGTTGGACACATGATGTCACTTCTGCAATACACAATTGCGGTATTAATTAGATTACTTTAGATACTTCTGATGGGTGAGCAGATGGCTGGGAGAATACGAAGCATGTATTTGGATGACGAAGCGATCTTTGGATGATGAAGCGATCTTTGGATGATCACTTTCTTTACAATGAATTGGAAAAGAAACAGAAAAACATTAAACAAATCAGAGCGTCTTTCGTTCTGGAATAGATGTAGAGTATTCTTGAGTCAATAAGGTAACCATAATATATTAAAAAGATAACTTTGTTATAAAAATGAAATGGGTTTGTCTAAAAGAAAATATTGTTTTTGTTTGTCCTACTTGGTACTTGTACTATATTGACTGGGTTAAATATAATTGCAATAATAAAATAATTGATTAAAATAAAAATTTTGCTGACTAAAACTCGACTATAATGTCATCAGTTCTCATTGACTAAAACTAGACAAATATTAATGGATAATTCTGACTAAAATTATCAGACTTTTCGTCGACTGAAACTTGGCCATATGGATGTGACTTAAACTAAAATTAAAACAGGCTGACAAAAACAACTATATTTGTGAGTCATGGCAAAACAGTACACAATGCAGTCATTTTACCAAAGCAACACACATTTGATGTGTGCATATGATTGGTGAACTTTGCAGCATATTTTATTTTCAGCATCTCACAAAAGTGTGCTCGCCCCTCATGTAACAGGTCACATGACTCTGGGGAAGGGAATGGCTAATTGGGCACAATTTGGACATTTTCCACTCAGGGCTGTACTCACTTTTGTTACCTGTGGTTTAGACATTAATGCCGCTGTGTCTGTTTAGTTATAGTACTTTACATTCTATCAAAGTGTCATATCTTAAGTGTTGTCCCATTTGCAAAAATGTCGGGGGTGTACAAACTTTTGTGAGATACTGTATGTAAATAGAAATGTCAGTATCAAAAGACGGAAAGAAAGGGACGTCTGTAATGCATTAGTGAATGTGCAGTTGTGTGCAAATGTGTAGTTGTGCGATGTGTTTATGTGTACTTGTGTGTGAGTAGAGAACGGTGTTTTTGCAGCTGGTTGTAATTGATAAGTGAAAGGGACTACAGTTTCAGACTGACGATTACTCCCAGGCCGAGCGGAGCCTGTGTGTTTGTGGACATATGTGTGTGTGCATGATCATGGACACGTATCTGAGGTCAAGACTATTTTCAGTTAATGGCTGAGCTCCTCGAGTGCGATCAACCCACCCCAACCACCCAAACGCCAAACTGAAATATTTAGAATTTAATTGAGTCAGACAGTTAGATGTGAGATGACTTCAGGTGATTAGAGGTCATCATCAGGGACCACACTATAAATCATGGTACTACACAGATCATTCTCAGTGTGACTCCTAACATTCCTAACCAGATGCACTTCAGACCTCAACAGAGGTTTCTGTTTCAAAATCCCACCACAACACACAATTCCAACAGTGGCCTCATCTCAAAAATAAAATGAGTGAATCTAATTAGTCAAATCAGACAGAATCTGCATGCCGACATGGACTGAGTTGAGTACTGAGGATCTTTTACGACACAGATCAGGTATTTATAACAGTTCATTGCATTCTTTTAACCATTATGCCATGTTAGATTATTTGCGCCAAAATAATAACTGTCTTAAAAGTAATGCTATGCTATCAAATGCATTATAACAGTGATGTTATCTCACTGGCCAGTTTATAAATAACATGCTACAATTCCATGCAGGATTACCAAGAGCTCTATGATGTGGAGGCCATCCCAAGAACGCCACGATTGAGTCAGGTAGGCGTCTTACTCCCAAAGGTGCTGGAGCACCAGCTTCACTCTTGATGGATGACAAGGTTTCAGTGCTAATTAACCTCATAACTTACAGACAAATGTATGTGGAAAAAGTAACAAATCGATCTCAGGGTTTCATACTGAACATCATACATTATAGAGTTGAATGTTGAATGTTCATTCGCTTTCCTCTGTCATCTTCTGGGCTCTTCCTTTAATCCCTTGTCATGGACTTTATTTTGGTGATCTGCTTTATATCCAAAAAAAAAACATGTCTAAAATCAGCGGTGCTCTATTAAAAATTTTATTGTGTGCCATTCTGATTGGCTTATTTTAAGTTCCAAAACCCACCTTTTGATTAATTACTCGAGTTACGACAGCCCTATTACACCTTCTGCTGGCGTAAGCCTGTTTTTGGATTTGGTAGTTTACACTTAATGTTAGATCATCAAACTAGAGACCCCCGTCTTTGTTCCATGCAGTTACTGTACTCATGAAATGTAATTGCAGAACAATAAAAAGACGTTGTCTGTGTTGCTGACTTTTTAAACTGTGTTGAAAATGATACCTCTCTTGCATATGTATATTTCACATTTCTGGCCTGTCCTGATTTGCCAGATGATATCTGATTTGCGTACACTTCGTATTTTTTTATTGTAAAGAGTGAAATGTGTGTCAGCTTGATTCAGTAGAACGTTGCAGTGAATTCAGTTCTTTCCTATACTGAATTGAGTTCAGTTCAGAGTATCCATTCATATTTACATGGTGCTATGAATGTGCACACAAATGTCTTATTGACATGGCCTTCAAAGGTCTTTTTTCACTATTAGAAATATTCAGGAAATTTGGAATAAATCAATTGTTATTTTGAATTCATAATGCATATATAATGAATTCATAATGTTTTAATGGTGGACTGAGTAAAATTCTCGTTTTGCCAGTTACACTCCCTGATATCAGTCAACACCAATTTTAAAAAAATAAAGTTATCTGTCCCATTAGGATTTTCCAGAAGGTTATTTTTTTTCATGTTCATATGTTTTTAGTAAACAAAAGACATAATGATGAAGAGTACATGTGAGGAGGATTAATATCATGCAACACTGTGAAGACCATCATTAAGCAGTGTAGTTTGAGCTGCTCTATGGTATCAGTGACCTTTGATGCGGCTCTGCACGATGCGATTATCTTAGCCACCAGCAACTTAATTGGCTCGTGGGGGCGGTATGACTAGGAGAAACTCCCCCTCAATCCTCCAGCCACTCCAGCAATCAGTTTCTGCTACTACTACCTCCAAGAGATGAAAAAGTGCTGACCAAAATCAAGTAATTGCAAAACACAAGATCCAAAATGCACATTCGTATTCTAGGCTGGTGGGACAGATTGTTTGAGACATTGGTCTCAATTCCATGAGGGTGATCCAAATGTTGGTGTAGTGATGACAGCACCTACTGTCAAACAGGGTGGTGACAGAATTAAATAGAAGGCTGCCTTTCTTCAGTTGGGACATGGTGTTGGTCGAAATATAAAGGGTATCCTCCATATGATGAGATTATGGAAGTGCTGGTTTCAGCATGACAAGCACTAAGGAATTTCTTGAAACCTTAGATCACTTAAGAAAAAGATCAGTCCTGGAATGGCCTGGTCCAAGCTTGACCTAAATCCTGTAGAAAACCTGTAGACTGACGTAAAGATGGCTGTATGCAGAAGATCCTATTACAGTGTGAATGAGCTTGAAGTCATATTGAGGGAAATGTGGGGTATGTTAATAAAGACATTATGAAACATGAAGAAAGGGTGGGATAATCCAGCATTATCTCAACTGATCTCAAGTCTAAATTAGGGCAGAATAATATGCCCTGACATGAAGACTCTCATTGATATTGAACTATCATTATTGGAATATTCTAAATATTCTTTATGCCAATATTTCATTAAAATGAATGCCATCGTGACAATGAAGTATAATAGGCATTATAACAGATAACTATGCAAGAAAATTCATAATTCATAATCACGATATTTATCATTACCAAGACTAAGGCTGAATCTAAAACATATAGATTTAACTATTGTCATTGTTTTGACTAAATTTGCAAGCATCATTTAATGGCAATATGAATCATATTGTGGAATCATAAAGTGATAATCAGTCTTGGATTCTAAGGCTGAAAAGCATTGAGCAGCGTTGTTGAAGTGAAAGTGAAGCAATTGTCATTGTGATACACAGCACACAGTGACACAACAAAATATGTCCTCTGCTTTTAACCATCACCCTTGGTGAGCAGTGGGCAGCCATGACAGGCGCCCAGGGGAGAAGTGTGTGGGGACAGTGCTATGCTCAGTGGCACCTTGGTGGATTCAAACCGGCAACCTTCTGATAACAGGGCCGCTTCCTTAAACACAAAGATATATTTTCTATTCAGTATCTGAATCCGAGGTTGGCAACACTTTCAGACACTCACTGACGACTCAGTTAAAAAGACTGAAGCAAGAGGATGGAGGTGTGAATGTCTAATATACTTCTGAACAAATGAAGTGGGGATTGGTTGGCAGGGTTGTTGTGTTGACATGACTGGGACAATTTGATACATATGACAATATTGGGGTTAGGATTCAATATATAAACATATGGATAAATATATACGTTTGACCATATATTGTGTTTTAAAATCAAATCGTATAAACACTATAAACTCAATATTGTGTTTTTGAAAAATTCCTCAACGTACATGTCGAAAATTAATACAAATTTGATACAATGTCTGCATTCTGCACTTCAGCTCCTCTCAGAATAGTTCATTCACGTATCTGTAGTCCTGCTGACGTTCCAGTGCAGTGAAGATCAAGGCCAGCTGGCAGTACCTCAGTGAAGAGCAGCTCTAGCGTAGAAATGGGTGTGAATGGAGTTTGTTGAAAAAAAGATAGAGAGAGCATAAGAAGTGTTAAGAAGTGTGTGTGTGTGAGACTGAGAGAGATAGAGAGAGAGATGTGTCTGTCTTGGTTTGATAAGTGATGTCTGGGAGTAACTGATGTGACGCATGTCCATTAATGTAAGGTATAATCGTCATGGATCCTTGTTTGTTTCGTGTTAGTCGTGGTTGTTATATATGAATATTTGAATATTTGCCTATACCGCACTGGGTATTGTATATTTGCATAGACCGTGCAAAAAAATTGAGGCAGGTAAACTAAAAATGCTTTTTTATATATATAACAATTTACAAAATACTGAGTGAGCAAACAATATGAAACTCTAAATATTTTTGGTTACTTCCCTTTGCCTTCAAACCATGCCATCATGCCTAGGATCATATTCAGGTCTATGATCAATCAGTTATACTGAACACAGTTAATTACTGAAACAGATACAGCTGGGTAGGAGACTTAAAACTAGTGGATAACACACTCGCCTATGAACTAGAAGACCCAGGTTCAAATCCCACTTGCTACCATTGTGTCCCTGAGCAAGGCACTTAACCCTAAGTTGCTCCAGGGGGGGACTGTCCCTGTAACTACTAAGTCGCTCTGGATAAGGGCGTCTGATAAATGGCGTAAATGTAAATGTAAAACCTAAATACCGAGGTTGTGGAAAAGAGTTTCAGGACACATGTCATACACTACAGCAACAAGACAACAAGTAGCTACACTGCATCACCAAGCTCTTTCCCAGAAAAAGATTTCAAAGCAGACTGGGGATTCAAAATGTATCATTTTGAAGAAGCACAAGGAGAAAGGCGGTGTTGAGGAACCTTAGTGCAGCAAATGAGAAACATATCAAGCAGTGCCATCAGTACACTCATCTACTGTCATGAGAAGTCTGGCCATAAATGGTCTTCATGGAAGAGTTGAAGTCAAAAAGTTATACCTCTGACATGGAAACAAGGCCAAGCAACTCAACTATGATAAAAAAATTATTATTTTTTTTTTTACCACAGGCCTAAAGAGTAGAACAATGATGAGTGTCTGCAGGCAATGGTGAAGCTTGGGGCTGCATTTCTGTGAATGTAGTTGAAGATTTGGTCAGCTTTAACTGGTGTCTTCCATGTTGAGAGTAGATACTTATCCATAATGAAAAACCATCAGGTTGGTGTATGATTGGCTTCAAATTTAGTCTGCAACTGGACCATGACCCCAAACATGTGGATTTCTTTTTGGTTCATTTGTGCATTTTGTTAATAGATGAAAATAATCTATTAAAATAATGTTTGTTTATGAATTTTCCCTCACTTGCCTAAAACATTTGCACAGTACTGTGTGTCAGGCAGACACAGTGAAAGAATGAAAGAGACAGCTTGTGGGTTTGTAGATACACACCAATCAGTCATAACAATTTGCACCTCTGGCAGGTCAGTTGAATGACGTTGATTATCTCATGTTAGTGGCGCCTGGCAGTGGGTGGGATATTTTAGACAGTAAGTGAACAATTTGCTGTGTTAGAAGCAGAAAAATAGGCATATGTCTGGATTTAAGTGGCTCAGACATGGACCAGACTGTGAAGGCCAGACAGCTTTGGGAACTGATTCAACCATGGAGGCCATTTCGAGACAGAATCCGACAAACTGTTCTGGTTGACACAGGGACCTGAGGTGACCAGGTCTTGTGGAGCTCTGCTGCAGTGGAAAATTGGAAAACAAACGGTCCTCTCGAGCAGTTGTCTTGCGGGGTCTGCCTGACCTGGACTTGTCAAAAACGTCTCCAGTCTCTTCAAATCTTTTTTTAAATCCTCTGTACTTGACGCTGAGACACATTGAAGGTGTCTGCCACATCAGCAGTGGATCTGGTCTTCAGCCTCTTGATAATCAACACTTTAGTCTCAGGGTGAATGTTAGGCATGTTTGCAGAGGTCTAGTTGCAGTTGATGTGAAGGTCTAGTGTACTGGGGTTCTTTTTATACACACCTGAGACCTCATTGATCCATTATTAGTCACAGGTGAACTTCATATGATAAGGCGACAACACTTACGTCTTTGCAAAAATGGACTCAATGGGCTTTACTAAGCTGTGAATATGAGAATACTTTTTGACAGGTTTGTTTTGCACTGAAACATTATTACAAAAGCTGTAAAATGAGACATTTCTTGTAAAAAAAAAATCTTGATTAGAAATATATTTCAGCGGCACTTGAGGTCAATTTGTACACAAGCGACAAGACTTTTGTCAGGGACTGTAGATGGCCGGGACTGTAGATGGCCGGGCAAAACTTTGTACCAAGATATAGTGTAGAAAGAAAGGCTGGTGGAAGGCAGTGTTCTGCTGGGAAGAACCCTTCTTGGAACCCGTGTTTCCTCTTTCAGCAGGATACTGTGCCCAGCCTCACATCAAAAATGGTTGGAGAATGGATGGAAGACTTGGACTCAATTCTCCAGACCTCTGTCCAGCATCTGTGGGATGTGCTGGACGGGCATGTCTGATTCACAACTACAGGATCTGCTACTGTTGTCTTGGTATCAGTTACCACTGCATGCCTACAGAGGTCTGGAGGAGTCCATAACACAATAGGTCAGGGCTGTTCTAGTGGCATCTTCTAGTTGTACTATTAATACATACTTATATTATGAGTATATCCCTCTGTGCAGGATAGCTGAGAAGTAATGGTTGCAGGGAAGATGACATGAAGTGGATGACAATTGGAGGCTGAATCCATGTATTAAATTATAATTTTAAATAGAGTTTTAACAATGTAAATAATAAAATATTGTCAACCTCTAAAAATTGCCAATAAAGCTCTCCTCTCTTTTCAATTCTCTTTTCTAATCTTCATCTGATCTCTATTCTCTCCTAGTCTAACACCTTGGGCCAGCCTTTATGATCCAGGACCAAACCATTTATGAGACAGACAATAAATTAATCTTTACACAAACATTTAAACAAACATAAAACATTTAGTATACATTTTAAAACATTTGAATTTCACAATCATTAATTTATAAATCATTTTACATCTTTACCTATAACCCCCTCTGCCTTGGTACATTCTTAGCTCCGCCCTCGGCACCCGGGAAACTTTTAAAACTCCCCACCGTCCTTCACTATAACTAAACAACGTCAAATTGTTTTTAGCCGGACAGTCTAATTACAGAACTAAAATATTGGTGATCATAATTAGGAAACACTGCAGCCTGGTTAAGGCGTCAGTAACAATAGTTATCCATGATGAAGTGTCATGAAAAGGCCACAAAGCCTGGCGAAATGCTGAATGAAGATAAAAAAAACAAAACAGGAAACGTGGTTGTTGCATAGAAAAAGACAGGAAGTTCTGCAGCACTCTTGAAGGAGAAGGCTACACAAAGGACTCTGTTATAATAATGGTAAGTTGAACATTATTCCGTTTTTTTGTTCTCAGCCTTTGTTTTGTCTCAAGTTATTATTCTAATAGTCCATTGGGGGTCTTTGGTTGTGTTAATCTATAATTGCGACCACCTGTCTGAGTGGATGCACCGATCATTCACAAAAAACGAAGATACTGTTATCTTGATGTTAAGGAAGTCAGCGTAATCTGCATGGCCGAGTCTGTTTTAGCACTGGCAGTATTTTTGGTGTTGTCATGCAAGTGTAGAACTTGAGGAACCAAAATGAGATTTGACATTTTGCTCAGAATTGGTCCAAAAAACCATGAAACTACACATCACAGAAACCACAGATTAACCAACATCTCATTCAAATGACTGCTTTTAGTGTTATATTTGATTTGAGTTTTGAACCTTTTTTTTTACCTCTTCTTTCGGTTCACTTCCAAGTGAACCTAAATGTGTTGCATGAAATAACCCGCGAGAAAATTCTCTCTTTTGATTGGTCAAAATTATCGCCAGCGGAACAACGAGAGTAAATACAGGAAGTGAAGCAGATCTGCTATTGTGATCTGAGTTTGTGCCCAATTGGAGGGACATGATGGAAATTTTATATTATATTACACACAAATATATATATGTGTGTGTGTGTGTGTGTGTAGCAATATGAAAACAATATGCTGATGCACTGGAGTCACCGAAGGCGAATAACAAGACAACACAGGAGGTGGTGTGCATTAATCATACGGAACTGTGAAAAGGACATCAAAATTTACCCATAATTCATTGTTTTCAAATCATGTATAGCGTTTGATCCGGTTTTGGTTTGGTACACGGTCTCACCAGGCGGACCACACCAGAGTTCGCGATTTTATTCGAATGAAGACCAAATGTGGAGTCTCCAATACTAGCTTGATTATAAAAGAAAAAACATTCTTTTGAAACACCAACAAGTTGTCCATAATTCAAAAAGAGTGTGTGTGTGTGTATATATATATGTACACACACACACACACTGACAAGAGAGAGAAAGTGTGTCCAGGATATTGGAAAGACATTTTTGTGTGATTGTGTCAGCCTTTCATGAATTAAGCATTATTATGTAATTGATGCATGTAATTGTAATTGGTGCACGTGTTCAAACTGTGTGACATGCAAATGTGTGAGTGCAAGATTCAGAAGAAATGGAGTAACCCTTCCCCCACATTTTACTCACAGTAGTCTTACAAACCCCAGTCTCTGGACAGTGTCAGGGTAATACGCCTAGAGTCTAATTACCTGGAGAACAGTGGATGAAGTGTGTGTGTGTGTGTGTGTGTGTGTGTGTGTGTGTGTGTATGTGTGTGTGTGTGTGTGTGTGTGTGTGTGTGTGTGTGTGGCTTTGGGGGTGGGTGTAAGAGTCTGTCGCTAGTGTGACCTGAGGCTCCGTCCTCCATTTTAAACCTTGGTCAGATAGTGTACTGTCGGCTTCTAGGACAGTCCCTGTATCGAAATGACAGCAGTTCCTCTCGCTTCTCTCTTTCATACCTTCTTGTTCAAGTGTTTTTCTTCTTTTCGTTTTCCAGCATTGAACACTTTTTTGGTTCTTTTTATTTAAAAAAGAAAAAGCAAGCACAAGCATGTGTGTGCACAAAAATTAACAAAGCAAGTGGAAAATAGCACAATACAATTTAGCAGAGGATCAAGGATGAACAAATATGTGCATAGATATTAGTATATAGTGACAGTTTCAAATGTTTTATTATGTCAAGAATGTCTCCTGCTCATATTGGAATGTAAAGTCAAACAATAAATATATTTTTAGCTTAAAATCTGTGTTATTATGCCGATGGGGATTCATTTTTGGAACTGGGCTTCATGAATCAGTCAGAAGGTGTGGAGTAGTTTAAAGTTGTTCTCTAGTCTCTGGTTTGTTGTGGTTGTCACCTCTTATTGACTTTCGGATAAGTGCTAATTTGTGCTGGTCCTGGTTTGTGTGAGAGCTTCAGTTTGATATCATTTATCGCAGTCGTTGTAGTGTCGTGGCTGTGAAACAGAAACTTTAACTGATTCAAGGTCTGCAGCTAAACAAAACCAGGATTTTCCTGGCCCCAAAATAGAAGATAACGGTGATGGGCAGAGTTGTGCAAGATCTGTCTTCAAAGTCTTATTATTAATTAAAGTGAAGTGATTGTCACTTGTGATACACAGCAGCACAGCACACGGTGCACACAGTGACATTTGTCCTCTGCATTTAACCCATCACCCTGAGTGAGCAGTGGGCAGTCATGACAGGCGCCCAGGGAGCAGTGTGTGGGGACGGTGTTTTGCTCAGTGGCACCTCAGTGGCACCTTGGCGGATCGGGATTCGGGATTCTGATTACGGGGCCGCTTCCTTAACCGCTAGGCCACCACTGCCCCAGTCTTCACTGTCACACCATCTTAAAATTTGGTATTTTGACTGGCATGATGTAGCCTAAAACACGTCTCAGCTGCACATGTTACCCAGACATGAACAATTTCTGCATGCAAGCCTTTAAAGGTTTAAAAATGATCCTCTGATGCAATCCAGTTGGATGCGCTGTGCAACACAGTGTTGCTCAGTGTTGCTTCGCTGATGGTACTGCAGTAATGTGGTGTTCATGCACAAGTCACACTGTGCATGCAGTTTGCCTGAAAGGTTGTGTAGGGGTGGGTTGCTGTTTGGATGCTTCCTCTTGGTTTAGTTTGTTTTTTTTACACTTTAAATGAATTACAAATGAAACATTATGAGGGATCTTGAGGGTAAAGAGAAAGAGTTTGAGGCAAATTTGAATTCTATCGGCTCATCTGACATTTGGCTTGATCAGGTGGGCTACAAATAAAAGTGAAGCTGCAGAACAGTGGATCCTCTGAAGCGCCGACGCAATGCATGACTGTACAGAAATATTTTTAGCACCGCCCCATCCCCGCCTCTGTTTCAGCATATTTTTAGAAGGCATGGTTTCTCACAGTAAGACGTTTGGAAACCCAGTGGGCTGAGTTGATGATTTTAAAGGTTTAGGTCAGATTTGGATGTCACTGAGGAAAATAAAAACTGCAAAAGGAGTAAGAGCAGTCATTTCCCACACAGCCACACAAATGGAAAAGGTAGCGATAGAGAATTTTGCTGAGCATGGTGGTAGGATATGTTAGAACTTAACCTGATAAAAAATGAATATATTAAAGTTGCCGTACATCTGTTGCGCGTGAAGGTGAATTGGCTTTAAACAAGGCACAGTAATAGAATTGTTTCTGTAGCTGTTATTATGTAGAAATAAGATGCCGTGAGCTGCTTTTGGGGAATATTAATCGTCTGTGTTCGGCCCAGGTTGGGTTTAGACAGAAAAAAACAAACCACACTTTAGGTTGGGCTTGGTTACTGCTATCTAGGATTTGACTTCATTTCTATACAACCACAGTAAGTGGTTGCTTAGCAGGGAACGACGCAGACTCGTAATCGGAAGGTTGTGGGTTCAACTGAGCTCAATGCTCAGCATTAAAAGCATAGGACTGTGTGCTGTGCTGCAGTGTTTCACAATGACAATCAATGTTTTTTACTCTCAACAGTCCAGATCTTATTTATTATCATAATAAAGTGGTTGGTTGTAGTTTCAGAACCAGCATGACTTATTTTTTTTTTCTTCAGTTTTTTATATCAGTCTTATTGGTCCCCTATTACTGTATCCAAAGTCTCTTTCTGAAATTCAGCCCTGGTGCAATGCTTTCGACGTTTGGAAGCCGTGATGGTCGGTGGAGATAATGTTTTTGGGGAGGGGTTGGAAATTCTCTGGGCTGATGACACATGAGAAACGGGAGGTAACCTTTTCCCTTATGACGTCATAAGGGGACAAATTCCAGATCCAACTGTCTGAGCTGCTGCTCTCTGAACGGCGAAGCAGAATGACTAAAGCAATCTTTACACCTATCGCCATTTCTAGCCAGTGCAGGACCATAGACAGGCTGGAGAAACCTTTAAATGTTCTTCTTTAGCTTTCCAATGCCTCACAAGATATTCTGTCAACATATGAATGAGTGACAAGTCATGAAGAGTTTGGGCGAGTTTGTGAGTACTTGATGTGTTTTGGGCAATACAATGTAATGTCAAGCCATGTTTAAAAAAAACAAGTAATTAATAACATTTTGGCCATAGCAGATAATAGTCATTATTTGGGACGTATTATGTATCCAGCATCAGTATATCAAGATGTACTTACAGTTTTCTATAAGTTCATTTACACAGATATCATAAACATCAGGCAACAGATCTTTATCTTTTGAATATTGCAGAAATTGCTGCAGTGTAGTATTATCGTTATTGTGTGTCACTTTGTGATCAACCCCCCTATTGCATATAGTTCATCAAACTACGCACGTCAGGTCTGAATTGAACACATGCAAAGTAACAATCTTTTTCTGTCCCAGGTGAATAGCTGTGATTCGGTGAAAGAGGGCATGGCTGGGGTTAAGGAGGTGGAGTGTAATGGCGAGGTGGAGAAAGGGGTTTCCCAGGGGAACCTGCAGGAGAACCACACCCCCAATACAAGCCCATCCATGCAGAATGGTTCTCCTAGTCCCCCAGAGCAGGAGGAATCTGCCCCCCGCAGGAAACGGGGTCGACGGAAACTTGAACATCCAGAAAAACGTATGTTTTATGCTTCAATGCAATATGTATGTTCAGTTTCCGGTGTCGCCATTCTGGTCACAACATCGTATTAGCATATTTTATAATGAACAAATGGGCATGCAATCAAGATCACTATTCTCACATCTGACACACATATTTTCAGAAGAACATGCATGATGCTTCAGGAATGTTGACTGGGGCCAATTGTCCCCTTAAACCAATGCATTCTATAATAACACGATGGAAACCAGTGTGTCACTAACTATAAAACCGACCACCACAATGTCACTTAATACTATGCTTTCCCTAACTCTTAACTCTAGAGTTTGTCCAATGGGGGCTGTACCTGTAACTAATTATTGTAATTTTCTCTGCATAAGAGTGCCAGCTAATTGAAATGTATTGAAATGTCATTTAATATAACATATGCATGTTATGGTTTAGCCTAATATCTATTCTCTTTGCAAAGGCTCTCACAATGTTTGATTCTAACCCTCAACAACTCGGGTTTTAAGGACACTTCCGTCAAAATTCTGCATGTACTAATAGAATATTTACAAAGAAAAGTATGTCTTTAACTTCCCTAAAGGCATAGCATCTCTCTCTGCTCTTAACTAGGTCTGTGGGAGATGTACTGTGACATTCCAGTTCATTGATTTTAAACCATGAAAGTAACAATCTTGGTTAGTGTGTACGGTCAAGTAAACACCTGAGAGATCTGTTTTCATGTTCTAACATGATTTGTTCACTAAAGAACATGTGATGCAGTTTGGTGTGGAAATAGTTCACCCAGCTGTGGCAGCTCCCACAGTAGGAAATCAGGTAGAACAAGTCAGTTGTCGTGTCACTGAATCTTATTTCACAATCCAGAGTTGTGATGTCCTGGTTCTAATGACCAGAAAAGTTTGTAATGCTAAAAAAGGAAATTTGTCATATGATTGTCACAAACTAGATATAGGTCAAAAATGAAAACAAAAAAGTGAATAGAGGGAGAAGTTGGCAAAGAATGGTGGACACTCTGGATAAGGGCATCTGGATTAGGTTGATTGATGGACGAACTGTTCACTTTTTTCAGATACGGAGGTGGAAGAGAGCAGCTGTGACTCAGTACAGACGGAGGTGAGGACCCCACTTAGATGCCCTTTTACATGCGCTAAAGTAAAGCAATTCATCCCTAGGAGCTAGTGCTTAATGTGTAATGCAATGTGAAAAAAGGACACCATGTTTTTATAACTGTTCAATTTGACTATTCTATTCTGCCTTCTAAGATGCTGATCTGAGAAGATAGATGTCTGCACTTAAGATTTAGCTGGTTTGGTTAAAGTTAAACATTGGGTGATCTAGTTATCTGGACTTTCAGCGAGTGGCTGTAAAATATTAAACCCTACATTGATACTAGATGATTCGACCTTGTCTGAGGTCATGATGTGTACACAGTTGAGAGGACCTGGGATGGCCAGGTTAATAGAAGACGGGGCATTTCATTACCAGTGGAGCACCGAACCTTAATGAAATATGTGGTTACAGTTTATTCTGGTAACCCAGTCAAATATCAACTTTGCCAGTCAAATAACGGCAGCCATTCTGATTCCCACGCATACATGCTGCACTACAAACAGATGCACTGCCGGCCCTAAATAACATCCCCATTCACCATCGACCTATCACCAACCTTCCAGATAGATTTACTACATGCAAAAACAGGGACCCTGCTCACCGGGACAGAGCTTTTAACTGCCACCACTGATGAAGTGCATGTCAGAATGCATCAGTGTGCTTTGTATGAATACACGCATCCCACCTTAGCAGTGGTTTAAGTGAACCGATCACAGCGCAATCACACTTGAGACTGGCCAAGATCGATTTTAAAATCAACATGGTTTTTAAAGGTGTTTAACATGTAAAAAATCCATTATGTATTCTGCGGCTTTGTGATTAACACAAATCAGAATCAGAAAACTTTATTAACCCCGAGGGAAATTGCTTAAATAACATGAGACCATGATTGTGCTTCGTTTGCTTAATTCTGACATTTATAAATAATTGGGGAACTTTCTGGGGAAATAGCGGAAACCCTGAACATCACCATCTGGGTTTCTATAGTTTATTAACCTTTTTCTTTTTTTTAATAAACACTGTTTAATAGCTCATTTTACACACACCACTGACACTTCCTTTTGAGGTTTTAATAGAACTTCCCCCCACTCTGCAGTGGTTTTCCTGCTGAGTGGGCATCGCTGTGTCGGTCAACGGTTAACTTTCTAACATTCCTTTGTACGTGCACATGTAGGAATGCATGCATGAGCGTGCTAGTATTATGTGGCTTTTTTCACCCCTATAAACCTCACCTGGGCTACGCGTCTTCAGCATGAATTCAGCTCATATTTTATTCCCCACAAGGACACAAAAAACTAATGTGTGTGCTTTTGCGTGTAGGATGGAGGTCGTGCGCGCGGTGGCCTGAGGAGGAGACCAGTCCCAAGAGTGACGTTTCAGGCCGGGGAGCCTTTCTATATCAGTAAACGAGAGAGGGAGGAACTCGCCAAGTGGAAAATGGAGGTGAGAAGAAATGGAACGAGAAACTCAGTGTATGAGAGAGGGGGAGAGTAATACAGCTCCCAATCCTTAAAAAAAAACAAAAAAAAAACTTGGCTACAGTGGCTGTATATGTGCTGTATATGTAAGTTTTCTGGAAATATGTACGTAAGGTTCATTTTGGGTGTGTGTGTGAGTGCAGCAGGTTTCCAGTTGCAATGAGGAAAATGGAAAATATCTCCAGTGGAAACTGGGTTGGCAGATTGTGGCCACTTTTTACCTTTAGCATCTCTCAAAAAATGATTGACAGCTTACATTGTGTGTGTATGTGTGTGTGTGTGTGTGTGTGTGTGTGTGTGTGTGTTTACTGCCACAGTGGCCCAGACCCTGAGGCCCTGCTTCCTGTAGATGTATGTATGTAGATGTGTGAGTGAGTGTGTGTGTGTGTGTGTGTGTGTGAGACAGAGAATGTGTGTGTGTGTGTGTGCAAGTGTGAACTGGTTTTCTGTTTCAATACCTGTGTCTTTTAAAAGCTTATTTAGAGCAGAGATCTTTGAGCCGATAGAGAGAGAGCGAGACAAAAGAGAGTAAAGAAGAAGGCCGCCAACATGCCTTCTCCCTGGTCTCTGCTTTTTTCCCCCTTTCACATCTATATGTGAATGAGAAACAGCTGGTCTCGGCTCTGTCCAGGCTGACTTGATTTCAATGAAGACATCACAGAGATAGAGAGGAGGACGAGTAAAGCTGAGGGAGCTGGAAATGGTGAACAATCAAAGCAGGAGTCAGAACGCTGAAAAGTGTGCCAGCAAATGGAGTAAAGGTGTGAAAGTGAGATAAGGTGATATTGAGACACACAGATAGAAAGATAGGGAGGTGCCACTTGATGCCACGTTAACCAAAATAGCTTCAATCTGAACTAGGAACGGGGAAGATATCCATATGAAAAACATTATCTATAAAAAACGTTATTTTGCACCCCATCAATACTAATTAATTTTTTTCTGATAATGGTCAGAAACAGAATCAGCAGCATTTTCACCTGTACTGAAGCAGCTCTCTAAAATCACCAGCACCATGGCACGTAGTTCAAGTTATTATTGGTACTATTTTACTATTAATGGGAACATAATAACAGACACAAAAGATTATTTCATTGTTTTAGTAATATTCCACTGTTTAAAGGTCCCCTGACATAATTTTTTTTGCTTTTATATCGGTCTCAGTCGTCCCATAATATTATATCTGAGCCTTGGTGCAGAATTACAGTCACTTTGATCCAGTCCCACAATGACATTTCCCAGGTGTTTCTGTGTCTGTAGCTTTAAATGCTAATGAGGAGGAGAGAGGCGGGACGAGGAGGTGAGCAGCCTATAGAAGTGAGCGGGCATTCGTGGAAATGACATCTCAAACACCATTCACCAACCACAAGACAGGAAGTCGTGTTGGTGTTTTTTCAGAAATAGATCCCCTTATGACAACATATCGGGCTAAATCCTAGAAGCACCATTCATACCTTTCACTGCTGGCTAGGGGAACTTGTATTAACTCGTATGTTAATTAATCTGGCAAAATAAAATTTTCATAATAGGGGACATTTAAATGTAAACAAGTATGGTGACAGTGGCATCTTACTTAAACTTTCATTGCAAATAATGGAACAGTTACAGGTTTTATTTGCAGCCATCTTGGACAAATGAGCCACTGTTAATATGAATTAATATCACAGTTCAACAAAAAGTTCGAACAAGTGCTAAAAAAAGAATGAAGTGATTGTCATTGTGAAACACTGCACCACAGCACACAGAGACACAACAAAATGTGTCCTCTGCTTTTAACCATCACCCTCGGTAAGCAGTGGGCAGCCATGACAGGCGCCCGGGGAGCAGTGTGTGGGGACGGTACCTTGCTCAGTGGCACCTCAGCGGCACCTTGACAGTTCGGGACACGGCGCAACATTCCAAGCGTGGGTCTCTGTAAGGTCAAAGATGACTCAGGATTTATATAAATAGATGGACGAAACAAAAAACAGTCAATGGGCTGCTCCCTTTTTAAACGGTTCAATAAACAGTTTACTGGCAATTAAAGTGTTTCTCTTTTTTAAGGCACGGCGACCAGAACCTTTTTTCTCTTGGAAGCTTTTTATGTAAATCCTGAGAACACCTCTGACACCTTACATTAACAATCAAAAACAGTGCCCATAGCCTTATTTTAGTAGCAAAGACAGTTTGATACTAGCATATGAAAACTTGCCATTGTTCTTAGTACATTGCTGTTATTTTCTAGTATAGCACCTTTGTTAGAAGCATCATTAGTTGGACAAAAACATCCAAGTTTCAAGTGTTTCATGGCTTGGGTTTCTATATGCTTTCTTAAAACTGTGCCCTAATTATTTATGCAGTAGGCTGTAAAGGCCAAAAAGTCAGTCGCCTCCATGTTTTAGCATTTCACGCTAACACCTTTCACAGTCATAATTTACAGACTCTTTAAAATAGCTTATAAGAGAGCGGGCTTGATAGCCATTTTATAGCAGTTAAAAAATGCACTGCAGTTAAAAAAAGGCACTGTTGCAGGTGTTAGTTGTACAGATGTTAGATACTGCAAGTAAAGGGTTACTAGAACGGTGCTAGCTTGCTAACTCACCTCAGCTACTTCGCAACAATTTCCTCTACATTTATTCTGTGGCATTGTCGTATTATGTAAAGAAAACCCAAATACCTCAGAAGAACGGTACAGGTTCAGAATTAGGGTGAAATAAGAAATTTGAGACTGCTAAACTTAATCTGCCCTCATTTGTTCAGATGAGATTCCTGAAGTATGTGGAGAATCTAAAGAGAGACGACCAGGAAGGAGGACAGCACAGACATGAGTGTCAGGTGATGTAGAGCAGGATTTTGCCAGTAAAAAGCATTTCTTAACACAATTGTTCATGACTGTAGTATATTATTGTACATGCATGTTTTAATACCTAGCCCACCACAGTGTTATGTCTTTTTTTATGTTGGGGCAGCGTTTACACGTTTATTGTGTTTTGTAAAATTCTATTTATTTTTGCTTTTTGGACAAAGGACAAAAAGGACAAAACTATTCAGATTAAAAGGTGTAATTCTTTTGTAGCACAAAAGTTCTAAAACACAAAATTCCCAAACATCTTTAAATAAGATTCAAGAAATAACTAAATGTTTTTTGTACTTTATGCATTACACTAATGAACAGATAATAAAAACAGGGCCCTATACTATGGAGTGCAACAAGTGTCAAAATTAATAAATACGTACATAGATAATTAAGTAATGAAATATGTCATAAATGATTTTAATTGGGGAAATAAAACATCATTTACTTTGATTAATTCATGATTTGTCCAAATTTTGCCAATAATACTGTTTCTTCTAATAATATTTTGTGCAGTTTTTAGAATTCAGATTTTTTCGAATTTTAGACTTTTTATTTAATTTTGGCTCACATAGCACTCCATACTATATGAAACCCATGTACAAATATGAAATGAAATGGAGTTTAATAATAAAACGAAAATCCAGTTACTGTCATGTTGATTTGTTACACATGAATAAAGAGGGAAACTTTGATTTCTAATGATAGGATATAGGAACAGTAATTGGTAAACCGTGTGTGCTAAGCTAAAGGGCCTCTCCTGTGACATTTCGCACTCAAGAGAAATGCAACTGTTTTGATCCAATTTGCTAATATTTGCACAACCGGCAGCCTGTCCCTACAACACCTGTTTAATGTCAAATTCTGATTTACTGGTGGCTTCCACTGACAGCTGTTTACAGCTCGACTAACACTTACACACACGGCCCTGCTCACTCAAACACAGTACAGACATAAACGCTCGTCGTATTAATGTTGAATGAGCATTCGGATGTTTGGCATCTCCATATTAGCGCACTCCAAACAGCCATTTAAATTTAATGGTTGCAGGAAGCTGCGCTAAAATCGGCGATGTTGCGTCAGTCAGACCCAAAAGTGGCATTTTGATCAGTGACCCTTACTAATGTGTGCACGTGCAGATATTACTCAGATATTAAAGACATTTTCTTATAGGTCATATGCTGTTTTGGTGAATGTTTGATAAAATACATAGGGACGTTTTAGGGTGGGGAAGGAATTGTTGTGTTAGCATTCAACGTGTGATGAGAGTTCCACCTTTTCTCTGATGGCATCCAGGGCCTCAGCTGTCCTCACTTGACCCAAGCAGGGCTCTCCCTTTGGGGCAGCACGGCAGGGAGGAGCCCCCCCCCCCCCCCCCCCCCCCCCCCCCCCTTTCCACTCTCTGTCTCTGGATCAGATCAGACTCTGGCAAGGCGGAGAGAACTCTCCCTCCTCAGCAGGAAAACGTGATTACTAACATGTGTGAGTGTGTGATTGTGTATGGTTGTGTGTAAGGAAGTAAGGAGTTCTTTTGCAGACTTATGCTCTGGTAGCGAGGTAGGGATGGTTGTTATACTTATCAGTCTACGGCCAGGCTGTAATTCCTCGTGCCTCGCGGAAGTCTGAACCCACTGACCCACCTGTGCTTCTTCACAATCTGCGCCCCCCCCTTCTCCTTACCCCCGGTCTTTTGGTCTGGGAACCTTGACCCTCACACCTCCCATTCCCATGACAACCTGGGTGATTACCTAACCTCTGAACTCCAGAAGTTTTTTGGGGGGCGGGTTCCATACTGATTTATCCATCAGACACAGAAAAACACTTTCATACCCATTTTCAAGATATATTTCACCCGCTACACAGCCACACGCGCATACTTTTAGGCATCTGCATGAATGCACATTTTGGTTCGAGTCCATATAGAGGACACACATCTTCAACACATATGTGCATATGTGCATGCAAGATACTGAACACACACACAGTGTTCATAAATCTGTTGTCCCAGATGTGCGGATTTGCTCTTGGCCCCTCCTCGGTCATGCTGCTGCCTACATTAAAACCATACAGAGGGGTCACTTACAAGATTCCCATTGTTCCTACTCCCAGCATCGTCACCCAGAGACCCCAGCATCCTTGCTTTAAAGCTCCAGCTGTGCTTCTTGCGTCCCTGTTGCTTTTTGAACGAGCGAGTTTGTTTCTGCCCCCCTCTTCCTTTTTTTTTTGTTCCCTTTTTCATACTCATTTTACTCACTGGTTATAAATCATCCCATAATAGCCCCTCGCACTGCTCTGCGGTGACCACGGAATCTCCATGACGACGGTCGTGCAGCACTGCCTACCTTGTGCGTCGTGACGGGCCATTTTTTTCTCCCCCAACCCTGATCCGCCTGCTCCTCTGATATGCCGTGTTCTAGCCCCATTTTTTTTTATTCACACATGGGTCACAGCAGGATAAGAGGTTAGTGTAGCGTTGATGCAATGTTGCTTCTCCATTTGTTTAATATGGGGTGTCAACACACCAAACGTCGGGGCTCAACATACAAACTGCATTTTTAAAATTATTTTTATTATTTTTCTGTGTGTATTTTTTTATGTCTTCATCTTTTGCGCACTGTTTTGCAGAAATCAGCTCCCACTCTGTCTTTTCCACTCGTCTCTGCTCCCCGTCTGCGTCTCTATCCATCGCTCCCTCCTCTCCCTCGCTTGGCCCGTCCTCTTTCTCTCTCTCTCTCCCTCTGTCGCTCTCCCCGGCTCCAGGTTTGCTGCAGACAGCCCCCTGGCTCTTAGCCAATGTTTGGGAGGCCCCTCCAGCCAATAAGATTCTGTCTCGCTGGTCACCTGACCCTGAATTCCCAGACAAAGAAATTTCCAGCTTTTTTTCCCCCCTTCAACCCCCAATTTTTTCCCCTTTTTCTTTTTTTTTTTTTTCTTTTCTTTTTTTTTTGTTTTTAAAGGCTCCCCCTTTTCCTTTTTGGACAGAAAGCAAAAAGCAAAGCAGTCCCAAACAGAAAGCAGGGAACGGATCCAAAAGGTGTGCTTTGGTATGTCTCACAGTGAGCGTGCGCGTGTGTGTGTGAGCGTGTGTGTATGCTTATGACGGACGATTCGTGTTGTGCTTCCCTGCGTTGGATTCTGCCGCCTGGAAGTGTGTGTTTGGTGGGGGTGGCGCTCTGAGTATATGCTGACACGGGGTATTTCTGCAGCGTCGTTGTCAAGCGTCGGTGTGGCCGTGCTTTGCAGTCTTCTTAAAGGGGAAATAGTCTCTTTTTACGCAAAAATGCAGAGCGGCGTGGCCGCCATTGGAAAAGTTAACTGTGCTGGAGGGAGAAGGAGGGAGCAATGGAGGGAGGGGAGGAGAGAAACTCAATGTGTGTTTAAGAAGAAAGGCTCATGAAAGATTCTATATTCTAAATTCTATACTTCTTGCCAAAATTTTGTCATGTGGTTTATATATATATATATATATATATATATATATATATATATATATATATATATGTGTGTGTGTGTGTGTGTGTGTGTGTGTGTGTGTGTGTGTGTGTTTGTGGGTGTTTTTGTGCGTGAATTCTTTTGGCAAAACCTCTGCTTACAAATATTGTGTTCTTGGATTAGGTGGTCTGGGTTTAAAATGTAAATGCACTTTTTTTTCCCAGTAAATGTATGCATGTGGGATGTAAGGTCTGATCGGATAGAGGAAAAGAAAGAAGGAAAGAAAGAAAGCATTTACTCTTTGTCAAGCGGCACCTCCATTAGTGTCAGTCAGGTAGTGTGATGCGTGGTGGTGTGAATACAAGATCCACATTTGACAATATCACCTCAGACAGCAACATGACAACTTTTAACCAGTTCATTTTTTTTCTGTGCATGTTTATCTGTCTCACCAACAGAAATCATGTATTTTCTATAATAAATGTATTGTTGTCAGTATGAAAGCAACTGGTCCTAGTAACTGGTTCCAGTTTGCTGACAACTCCCATGTTTTATGTTTGACCACAACCCTCCTTCTATGCAACTTAAGCACCCTTATTCTGAGCAACGTACTATCAGTAGTTACAGGGACAGTCCCCCCCTGGAGACACTAAGGATTAAGTGTCTTGCTCAGGGACACAATGGTAGTAAGTGGGGTTTGTGGTCTTGTGGTTCGTAGTTGCATTTGTTGGCCTTTAGGCTACAACCACCCATTTGATGTGTGAATAGAATTTCTTTTTTTTTTTTTTTTAATACGTTCTACACATAAAACACAGAGGCCCTGACATTAATGAGTTTGACAGCTCTGGTCTAAGGTTTGTTTCCGCATTTGGTGTTTTGGCAGATTGCTGTTAAATTCATGTCAAAGTGTTGCTGGCATTTTGGAGTGGTGAAAAGCTATAGTGGAATGAATAGAATGTGCCTTGTGTTTTAAAAATGTGTGTGTGAGAAAGTGGGTGAGAGAAAGAGAACTTTCTCAGAGGGGGGTGGGGGGAGGTCATTAGGCATTTAAAGCCTCTTCTAGATGGTCACTGAGCTAATGAGTCACATCAGTGATCTTGGTCTTTGTGTGTGAGAGAGGTGGTTTCTTGATGGAATAAACCCAACACACTCACCATTGATATACACACACCATTGTTTACCCTGTGAGTTGTCGGGGTCAGGAAACGGTTGGGGTTGAAAGGTCACCCAGCCCTTGGTCATGGTCATAAAAAAAAGTCCTGTGGCCCTTCAGAGGTTTTACAGGTCAACAGAGAGGTCAGAGTTCAAAGGGTATCACTGGGTCAATGGTTAATAAAACTGTCTGTTTAGTTCCAATTTCCCATTCCCTTAAGCAACAATGATATGAAGGAGTATTTAATTTATGTTTGAAATTTTGCATTTATTACACTACACTCACTCGCAATAGTCCGTTATGGCAATACCGCTTGCAGTTCTGTCAATAATGAAACCATTGACTATATGACTCTTCTTCTCCAAATCTATGCATATGTGATGCTGGAGTCAATCTGCCATGGCACCAGCCAGCCATGCACACAGGGATGTTCTGTCATTCAGAGGCTGATTCTGTCATTGAGGCTGATTTCTTCAGACTTTATACACGCATGGGTGTAAAAGTTAGAAGGAAAGAAAAACCAAAAGCCGTCACTGAAGTCCCCTTCAGCTCACTAAGGGTGATGGGTTAAATGCAGAGGACACATTTTGTTCTGTCACCATGTGCTGTACTCTGCTGTGTAAAAACAGCAGTAAAACAATCACTTTTACTTTTCTTTCATAATTAATGTATCAGGATCATAGGCTAGGACCTGGGTCGCAAGTGTGGCTGGCGGTGGAGTGGAAGAGGTCGCTGGGGAGCGGGAGACAGACAGGGAAGGAACAGGACTCACCGTGGATTATTGGTAGGAGATGTCAGCAGGAAGTAATCGTGTTGGACGGCCGTGGGTCGGATCGTTTTCAGAGGATGTGGACGTAATCGGAAAAAGGAACAGAACAACATAGACGTAGGCAATCCGGAGAGCGTCGGCATGAGATAAGGTCAGATCAGAAGAAATGGCTTACAACAAACCGGATACAGGACTGGCGAATGAGTTCGCGTTGTGGCCTTGTTGCGCCGTCTTTTTATGTCTGCTCTTGACCTCTGTGTGCCACCTGCTGGCCAGGCAGAAGAGTGGCAGCCTTGACAACCAGTTTTGTGTGTTCAAAGACATTACCATAGGCCCGCTGTGTATTCTCAAGTTTCAACTGAATAAACATCGTTTTTTTTTTTTTGTTAATTGACAAGATGTCCATATGATATTATTGACATTTCATGGTACTCGAGAAATACTAATGTCCACAGAACAATTAGCAATAATTAGTCCATTCCCAGCATCTAACAGTAATTGTTTAAGTGTGTCGCTTTGCAACTTGCAATCATCTTGACATCCACTTATTTAATGAATAATTGAAGTGAAAGTGAAGTGATTGTCATTGTGAAACATTTCAGAACAGCACACGGTGCACACAATGAAATGTGTTTTCTGCATTTAACCCATAACCTTAGATGGGACGACCAACCATGACAAGCAGTGTGTGGGGACGGTACCTTGATCAAGGGGACCTCAGTGGCACCTTGGCAATTCAGGATTCAAACTGGCAACCTTCTGATTCCGACCTTACACTCCAATGAATAAACGGTCTTCAAAAGCATTTAATCACCTACCCTAGAGGCCAGAAGTTTGGGCTTAACTTTTTTGTAAAATTATTTGTAAAGATATAAACAACACTTTTTAAAAAAATACTTAAAATACTTAAATACATCGACCAAATGTTAGTAACTGGTTGTTGAGGTGTAATGTAATGGATTTATGTACAGGGTTTCGTCAAAATTCCCCCACCCCTTACCTTCCTTACCTTCCATACCTTTATCACAGCAGATTCTCCGTTTTACTGCCTCAGTTCCGGCTATTTTTGGAAATAATTGGCTAAAGAACTTGTTTTGAGTCCTTTCGGCTAAATAAAGTGAAAATATCGAAGCAATAATAATTTACATGTGTTTGAAGTATTTGTAGTGTTTTCTAGGTAAAGAAACTGTGCATTGCGCGTTTGCTTTCTGAATATGCAGAAAACCGACCACCTCTGCCCCTCCTCTCATCTGGTTTACTAACCAGTGGTAATTGTCATGACCTGGTGGTGTCTTGTCATCTGGCAGATGTCACTTGAGGAACTCTGGTTCCCCCAAGGCTTTTTAGATCTTTATTAACCTCTTATTACACTTGGATTTACACAAGCAAGTAAAGTGGTAAAAGAAGCGAATTCAGCCCGATGTTCTCAGCAACATGCAAAGCAGGTGCCACAAACCAGTGGCAAGCTGTCCTTGCAGCCCTTACCTGGAACAGTTTATGTCCATTTGGCGCCGTAAAGTGTGGCTCATCTTTACCAGAAATAACAGTTTGATTTTCACTCTTTTAAAGGTCAAGTCAGACATTTTGGCAAAACAACAAGAAACCGTCCTTTAATGGGATAGTCAGTGGACGTGAGCCTTATGAGCCTTATGCCAAGACAGTTCCAGGCTCCAGATTTCAGTCCAGTTGGATAATCTCAAGTGTGGATGACAGCATTCGCAACAATCAAGACACATGGTGAATAGAGTAAATGAAACATAAAACAACCCAAAAGGTCACATGTTTTCCATAAAAATGTGTGAATGTTTCAGTTTTGCAGCACCAGTGCATTGTGGTTTGGTCTTTTTCAGTACGCCTTACTTAAGGAACACTGTGGTACTGTTATGATTGAACATTTTTGCGATATTTGTGCCACTGTGAAAACTGACAGCAACATATTTTTTAAGTGGACCAAGCATCAGTTCCTGTCTGACTTTTTGGTGCATGACCATTTGCATGTGTGGAGGGAAAGATAGAGATGAATTAACCTTAAAGTGACAGACCATCATTAGTGAACAGAGCGTTCGAAGACTAATTGCTGCTGATAATGGGCCTCTCTGCATCTGAGTAGATATTTAATTGATTAGCAGCCATTTATAGCTACCATAGTAATTACCAATGTCTGGCCAGTTTTGGTCAGTTCGATGAACAGAAAAAAGTTACTGTTTTTTACCAAAAGTTAGGACATTTCAAAATTGTAGAGATATACAGTACAGGCCAAAAGTTTGGACACACCTTCTCATTCAATGTGTCTTCTTTATTTTAATGACCATTTACATTGGTAGATTCTCACTGAAGGCATCAAAACTATGAATGAACACATGTGGAGTTATGTACTCCAAAAAAAAGGTGAAATAACTGAAAACATGTTTTATATTCTAGTTTCTTCAAAAAAGCCGCCCTTTGCTCTGATTACTGCTTTGCGCACTCTTGGCATTCTCTCGATGAGCTTCAAGAGGCTTCAACCTGAAATGGTTTTCCAAGAGTCTTGAAGGAGTTCCCAGAGGTGTTTAGCACTTGTTGGTCCAGCTCACCCCAAACCACCTCGATAGGTCCGGTGACTGGAGGTCAGGTCTCCACTTTTTGTTAAGTACATAACTCCACATGTGCTCATTCATAGTTTTGTTGCCTTCAGTGAGAATCTACCAACGTAAATGGTCATGAAAATAAAGAAAACACATTAAATGAGAAGGTGTGTCCAAACATTTGGCCTGTACTGTATGTAAATACCATATTAATGATTCATTAACAGTAGACACACATTTTATTGAATTATTTGTATAAATGTTCATTTAGAGTCGTTTTTTTTCTCACATGCCATATTCAGTCAGCTTTAATTTAACTAACACAGGGGATGTTCAAAATCAATTTACAGCAGACTAATTTATGAGCAGCTAGATGCAGTCCAGGACTAGACCTAATCCCTATCCGGGCAGTTGGCCCCGTGAGAGCTCTTTACCACATTACCAGACCCACGGCTCCATCACAGCTGGAGGGCGGCTGCGCTCATGAGGTTGAGTGGTGCATGGAGATGGTCTCAGAGCTGGGTACGGTCCAGCAGATCTTGCCCCAAGCTATTTAGCTCCCCTCCTCCTGTACATGACAAAGTCATTGCTTAGCAGATAAACCGGAAATGTCTCAGTAATTGGGTAAACCAGAGAGGCCTTCCTAAACAATAGAAGGGCCGATCAGAAGAACTGCAGCCATTTCAAATGCAAGATATGAAGGATGTATACTAAAAAGTTTTTTTTTGCTCAAGCATAAATGTGGGGTGTGATATGTTCTGCTTCCCCTTCTTTCTCTCTTCCTTTCTCTGTCAATGGAAGATTTATAGTATAAATAATGCCCTCGCAGCAACTCTAGAACAAACGCCAGTGATTTGAAGTGGCAGAATTTGCTTTCTGATCTTGTCTCTCCCCCTAAACGTTTTATGACACAAAAAGAAACACTTATATATCAGATGAAGGGTGGAATGAAATTACTGTGGAAGCTTAACAGTTTTCTTTTGATTCTGTATATAATTGAAGCACAAAAACTTTAATAGAAGACAGCAATACAAAGGCCAAAGCCAAATAGCAGTGTGCATTATTAATTTAAAAGCATCATTAATACAGCCAAATAATATTGTTGTCTCTGGGAATGCTTGATTCAAAGGGTTACGGGTCAAATCTTTATTGAAAATGCTCTTCATAATATAGCTAATGCCTGAAATCTGAAGAAGGAGAAGCGTTTGACATTAAATAAGTGAACTTAATCATTAATTTGACTTCGTTTGAGGGGACAGCACCAGAAATGAGCTGCCACTCTTTCTTTCCTGGCTGTAGGATCAGTAAAGTTAAATCTCATTGATTATCTTGTCTCAAAGAGTGGCACGTTTCTGGCCCAGATTTTATTTTCTTTTAAAATCTTTTGCACAATAATAATATTTCCCTTTTTCCAGATGGTATTTTTTGTGGACAATACAGAAGACAATTGCATGTGTGTAGTCATTTGTTGCGTGAGCATGTCCGTAGTTTGTTCATGTGCACATGACCATGTGTTAACAGCTCCTGTCTGAGAGGTAGTCGTGGCATTTCATTTACGTATGGGAGGACAGGAGGAAGCATGTGAATAGAAAGACAAATGAAAGATTTACAGTGTTTAACAGCTGGCTCTTTAAATAACTCCCCCTCCTCGAATTTCAGCGCTTTATCCGTTGGCTTAATGATGTCATTCATTGCCCTCCTCCTTTTACTTTTAGGGGGCAGACAGTACTTCTTTCTCTTCTGAGAACTTTTCGTTTTGACCCCCGACTAGTTTGTAGCCATAGGTTTCCCTCAAATTAGATGATAATTTGATAAAAAAAACTTGATAAAAAATGTAATGTCATAATACAAATTTAAAGCAATGGGCTTAGCTTAAGAGTGAATTGATTGACTAAAAGTAAAAAGTGTTTTTCAGTAAACGCAAACAGCCCCTAGTGAAAAAAGCAGATGCAGAGTGCAAAGTTAATATGTGTGTAATAGAAATAAATGTTTGGGGGACATTTTGGTGCCCCTGAAAGGAATAAAAAAATGTTTCATTGCCAAAATTATCCGAGAAAATCCTGGACAGGTGGCAGATCTCCTTGTATATATATTACCAAATAATCTGGTGTCATTTATGCTCGCACTCCTGAGCTTGTATCTGGTTTCTTGGCACTCGATTCAGCTCTTGGCACTCAGCACCACTCATGTCAGATGGCTGTTTTCAGGAGGCCTGGTGGTTTTTATCCAGTTATAGAACAAAATCTTTGGGGTTCTACTACCAAATTATTAGTTTTTTATTGAACAATTGAGGATTTTTATGGAATTTACTAAAATGTTGTTGCATTGCATAACTATTATAATGTTCAAAAATGTAAGAAAAAATCAAACCATCTCACATAAAGTCAGTCAACATTTTCTGGTAGGTTAGTGACAAAAGATTCATCCAAATATTGAATGATTGGCCTGGCATGATATACAAATTACACATCACTGGCAGAGCCGATCCACTTTCTGCCACCGCTGGCTAGTGTGATACAGAGCCGGGCCAGGTAAAGCAGCGCCAGCTTCAGGCTCCGCGATGACGTCTCCGTATTCAAAGTCAAGTCAAAGTCCACTTTATTGTCATCTTACTATCTACAAGTACACAGAGAGACGAGATTGCGAAGCTTTTGAGATTCACGGTGTGCAAAAAGACATGGAATAACACACAACACAAAAACATGACCACGGACATTGTTGACATTGTGCACTGTACCATAAAATAGTGTCGGTCGAGACAAACTAGACAAACCAAAACCAGTGTGGATGTATTTAGTATAAAGTGTGTGTGGTATATGATAAGCTATGAAAATAATGGCAGTAGTAGTGATATGACATGATATGATGACCATAACACAGCATCACAGTGTGAGATAGCGAGTGAATAAAGTGCCGGGCGTAATACTTCAGTTAAGAGTGCAGTACTGATGTTCAGTTTGTAATGTGCAGTTTGGGAGGGAGAATGGTAGGAGGAAGATGGTTTCAGGCTTCACATGTGGTGGAGGTGATGTGGATGTTCCTGGGGGAACCATGTTGAGGAGCCAGACAGCCTGGGGACAGCACTCTGGCTCAGAACTTCAGGGCAGTTGTCTTCTACAATCCAAATTCTCTTGCCACTATATACCAGTTGTCCTCGCTGCCGTGCCTCTCTGATGACGCCGTCCCTGATCTTGTGGCGGTGCAGACGGAGAATGACCGGGCGCAAATGTTGAGTAGATGACGGCTTAGCCCTTAAGTAACGATGAGCCATCTCAATCTCTGAAGGGGGAGGCAACATTTCATTTCTCAATACTTCACTCAAACCAGCTGGTGAAAAATTCAGTAGGAAGCGAAGGGATGTTGAATCTCATAATGACTTCTGCGTGCTGTGATGGATTTTCATGCGATTAATTTAATTTGAGGTGGGCTAGTGTTAAGTCTGCTCCTTTTTTTGAGTTGCTACGCCAAAGGTTTTTCAGCTCATTGTAGCAAATCAAAGCGTCTTCGCGGGTGAATGAGAAACTATTGTATTTGAAAGCATCTTGTGAAGCAATATAGAAACATTTATGGGATGCATTGAGGCACTGATAATCGTAAAGCAACGCGAGACCAGGTGAAGGTTCACAACTCTACGATGCACAATTTTCCAATCAACGGTTGCAAATGACGTTTTTACTTTAACAACTATAACAAATAAAACATGGGTTGTGGATGCAGAGTGTCTCACACAGGGCTCCCCTCTTAAAAGGTAAGAAAGGATCTGACCGGAATCACACAATTGATTCCCCATACAAGAAAATATACAAATTGAGTATCAATTAAACATCCAATAAAATACATAAAAGGATTAACAAATCACTACTCACAAAGTTATTCTATAAATAATTACATAAGAACAATATGAACATTTACAGTACAACAAAAATAACTCATTAACATAATACAAACTAAACTTCTCCATACCTGTAACAAATAAAACATGGGTTGTGGATGCAGAGCGTCTCACACAGGGCTCCCCTGAAGAAATAAAACGCGCTCGGTGAACGAGGTGCAGCACATGTTCCAAGCGCTAACAATTAGCGCATATGCTAGCGCCGAAATAAAACTATGTCTATTCCTATTAAACACTCCCGCTCCATTACTACCGCTCTAACCTACTTCTAAATGGGAAATATACAGCATGGTGAAAATGAATTATGGTCCGACAAACCTACCTCTTAAAAGGTAACTCTACGATGTATGTTCTGACGTCCGCTTCGGAAGGTCATTTACCCTGGCCTTGAGCTTAGAGCTATCCTCGCATGCGGTGGTGCGCTCGCTCTCCAGTTGTAGAACCCGTTGGCTGAGGTCATCTGCTGCGAGTTCCAGCGACAAAATGCTTCGTCCGTGTTCCTCTACTGTGAGCCACAATTATGAGTCAAGATGATTTGAAATCAGTAGCTGGTTCTTTGCGGTGCTGCTCGAGCAGCTGAGTAATGGCCTCCAGTGTCAGTAAGGAATCGTCCTTTTTGCTTGCCTCCAAACCTTTAGAAGCCATTGCAGTAAAGCTAGACGCTGTTCAGTAAACGTGATAATAGCAGTGAGGAGCAGACTCTGAAACCATAGATGGCTAGACTGTGAATATTAAAAAAAGTACCAGAGAACTTGTGCAAATACATCGCCCTCAGCATGTCAACCGTACGTCACTGTGTTCATTTATTTGAACACAAAAGAACAGGTTCCTCTTCTAGTGACCTTGGATGTAGGCATGTAAATGCAGCTCTGACTCTTTATTTCAGTGGTTAGCTAGGCCTCACGAAAGAGCCGTCAGCTATCTTCTGTCAGGGTGAACCCAGTGACTGCACGATGGCTGCTGCGCCTTTTCACCTCAGTCTCTGCATGAATGGCATCTCCATTCATACTCTGTGGAGTTTGGTGTAATGTTAGCATGCTGGCCAAAAAAGAGACAGCAGAGCAGCTTTAGCAACAGTAATTTGAGTCAGGATTGGAGGACACAGCCGCTGCTGGTGCTGATCTGGGGTCAGGTTTCAGCATCCCGCAGGCCTGCATCGTGGCTTTGTGAGCTCAGAGAGCCCATGCTGACTCAAGACCTGCACTTAGAGGACACTTTAGCATGCATCCCACATCTTAATCAGGAAGTGCTGTGGGTCTAATCAGATGAGCGGAGGGAAGACAGGAGGAAGAGCGTTAGATGAGGCCAATGGTAAACCACAGGAAGACAAGGGGAGTGAGAAGAGGGAGAATTCTTGCAAATCAACTGTGCATTCATGGCTAGCAGGTGAAAAGCTCCTGTGTGAGGGTGTGTGAATGTCTGCACGTGTCAGTGCTCACCTACAAAGACTTCTGTACTTATATGATGTGCTTAATTAGAAGCAAGTTAGTGTGCATAGATGTGGTTTAGGACGCTGCCCCGTAATCAGAAGGTTGCCGGTTCGAATGCCTGTCATGGCTGCCCACTGCTCACCAAGGGTGATGGTTACATTACATTACATTTACAGCATTTATAAGACGCCCTTATCCAGAGCGACTTACAATCAGTAGTTACAGGGACAGTCTACCAAGTTTCTTGCTCAGGGACACAATGGTAGTAAGTGGGATTCGAACCCAGGTCTTCTCGTTCATAGGCGAGTGTGTTATCCACTAGGCTACTACCACCCACAACAAACTGCTTTTTGACATTAAGTTAAGGTCCCACTGAGATTGGATTCAAAGTCCAGCGTGCTAACCATTACACCATGGAACCTACACATTTCGTTGTGTCACCGTGTGCTGTGCTGCAGTGTTTCACAATGACAATCCCTTCACTTTCACTTAGACGATAATGTGTAATAATTGCCATGTCTTAAAATATGTTTCCTTGGTTTTATGCATTTTCCTTTATGAAGTACATCCTTAGTGACCTGCCTGAATTTTTCTGCCAGAAATTTTTAACCAGAAGTAAAACAAAAGATAATTAATAAAAAATAATGATAATGCACAGTAATTTTACACATTTTCCAAACAAGTATTTAACATGTATTCTGAATACTTTTTTATGTGTGCAATACATTTATTTAAATTACATTTGTCAGTCTATCCAGGATGAACTAATGAATTATGAACAACCTTGCAATTTTGTCAAATCATTGCAAAAGTCATCTCTTGTCATTAGGGCAGTGGTGGCCCAGTGAGGTGCCACTGAGCAAGGTTCCCGGGCACCTTTCATGGCTGCCCACTGCTCACCAAATGTAATGGTTTAAATGCAGTGGACACACTTAGGTTATTACTAATTGAACTTGTGATAATGACTAAACAGGATCAACTCCCACATTGACAGTTTGAGGTTTATTTAACACCGCAATCTGCACACAAAGTCAAGTAGTTCCCAGTAATGTTGGGATGGCTTGGATGGGATGCCTATCCACCATTAGCCTGTTGCACAGTTTGTGCTGATTAAGCTGTTGAAGTACAATAGTGAGTGATGGACATATGTTAGTTGAAAAGGCCTCAGTATGTGTGTGTGAGTATGTGGGAGGACATTGACAGGCTGTCTGAACGTTGCTTCATCAAGTCATGTTGCCACAGATGGAGCTTCCACTTCATGTGTCATGTCTAAATGAGCTTGTGTTTCTTCCAAAGACATTTCCGTCTCCAGGAGAATTTGGCCTTTGGTTTGGCCCAGTCATGTAGTTGAGCACTGTTTCCTTTTAGTGAGTTGAATTTAGTGCAGCTCTCACAGATGACATGCCAGAAAGGAAAAGCCTAATATGCCACAAACCTTTAGATCATATAATTGTAAGAAATGAACGGAGAGCAACAAACTTTGCTCCCTTTGGGAAGGAATATTAAATACCTTGTAATTGCAACAGATGTATGAGGATAAAAACATGTTTTCTACCTATGTAAGTATTGTGGAACAGGGCTGCACAAATCAGATTGATTGCAATTTACATTTCAGTTTACAAAAAATATCCACTCATTACTCACTTGCAAAGATTCACGCGAATTCAACCAAACCCTGTGAATATTGCATGATCTTGCAATTTTGTCAAACTGTGTCTGCAAATTTGAGTGTCAAATAAGTGTCACCTCTTAAGTAAGTGTAATCTCTTAAGCATTTCACCCTTCATAGATGTCCGCTGAACAAATCACTGAGCCATTTCTGGTTGTGAAAATGCGTGATGACCAGCATCTTTTCCTGCTGATGGGGACAGTAGGAGATTCGCTGATATTTGAACTCACTCTCCATTTGATCTAAAAGTGATATCAAGTCAGATAAACAGAAAAACAGCACAAATGTTTTGTCACACTGTGTATTGTAAGCGTAAAATGGAATGTATGTATAAAATAATGTTAAAATGTTTCATTAAACCACAAATATTCTAAAACTGGATGGGTCCATTGCAACTATTAATGCAATTTCCCCTTGCTAATTACAGAATTATATAATGCTATTTCATACAATTGGCTAGACTGACACAATTGGCTAATGACACAAATACTAGATGGCAAAAAAAAACTTTCCATGGACAGGTGTAATGAATAATATATCAGGACTTGTTATTAAAACTGAACTGATGGCCCTATTATCTTTCTGTGTTGATTTAATTGGTGCGAAAATATTGTTAGAAAAATGACTGCATGTATGTATTGTGGAGTAGATTTCCGGACTGTGGGAACTGCTCGGGGTCCCGCCCCATTCTAACTCCACCCGACCATGTAATGGCCACAGTATACCTAGGCAATTAGGCTGGCCATGTTCGGGTGTTTGAAGAGGTCATAGGTCAAGCCGAGAAAGCCGTGTGACCCCTCCTGTCTGAGTTCAGACAGGAGATGAGACCAGAGGGGTCAAACGATTCCCGGGCCAATTGCTTCTCTCGTGTGTCTGGGTCAGTGAGAAAACAGCACACTTTAGATAAAGGGTCAGAGTTCACTCCTGGGGAAAATATTAAGTGGCAGCAGGAAAGTTCTTCATTTAAACTAAAACACACACAGTGTGTGACATTCACACAATTTTTTTCTCACAACAATATCCAATATTAAGATGAATACTTTTTATTTCTTTTATTTTGTTATGTGTTTTTTTTTCTCAGTGAAATAAAATTTTCTGGTAATTTAATATATGGCACAGTTCTTTGCTGCAGAGTATAAATAATGAATGCAATTTTAACATTCATATGAAATAAAAGCATAATACTGTAGTGCCATGCCCTGTTTTGTCTCTATATAAAGAGTTGGGGAGATCTTTACTTTACTTTACTTTATTTGGCAGACGCTTTTATCCAAAGCGACTTACAATGGGAAGACACCAGCAATTCTCGTTCGATATATAAAGATATATAAAGACTTCTGGTACACACACACACACACACGCACACACACACACACACACACACACACTCTACAGATTGTCATGTGCACACCATATTGTACAGCTTTGCATAAACACTCTGACTGCACAGTCAATGCCTCACCATATATGGTAAAACTATGCCATACTCGTACGGACTCACTCCCACACATTGTACAATCATATGCACTCCATACTGCGTAGTACAAATGTGGCAGACTGTGGCGTGCTGACACTCACAAGCTGTGCATTGTCATTTAGAAACTAAACAGTAAACCAGACAACATACACACACACACACACACATGCGCTCATACACTCAGCTGACCCTGTTTCCCTCCTGTTATTGTGTGTGAAAACCGTGTCCTCGGCGTTGGCACAACCCCCCCCCCCGCACATTCTTAGCCACTCGGAGTTCTGAGGCACGG
Organism: Denticeps clupeoides; assembly: GCF_900700375.1. Lineage (NCBI taxonomy): Eukaryota > Metazoa > Chordata > Actinopteri > Clupeiformes > Denticipitidae > Denticeps > Denticeps clupeoides. The sequence goes on from NC_041720.1 coordinate 15,970,603, forward strand.
GCTCCTCCAAGGCCCCACAGTGTCATAAGCAGGAAAGTCACAAGTTTTTATCTCACTTCAAAAAGAAAATTCTCGCTCGCTTGCTCGCCCGCGCGGCTCCCATCCCCCCCGCCGGGATAAGAGGAGGGCAGAAATAGGAGGCGGGAGAGGCCGGCTCTATTCTTTTTTTTTTTTTTTTTTCCCTTGGAAATTAATTTTGGAAAAACGCCCTGGCCTGGAAATGGTATTGGCCGCTTGCTAAGTGGAGCTTGGTTTGAATTACCTAAAGAGCCCTTTGAAAGCGCTGGGCCTCATTGTTGCGGGGGGGAGCGCGTGAACCGTCTGAACCGGCCTGATGCTCACTTTCCTGTTTTTTTTTCCTTCGGGGGGGGTTTTCGGCGAGGAAAACGCGGCCATTTGTTCACCTAGGCCAGAGCCGGCAAGTGAGGAGTCCTCGGAGGGCACTTTGTTTTGCGTGACGTGTCTTTTCTGCTGTCAGCACAAACGATTGGCTGAGCCGTGTGGCGATTTTGGCGCCAGTCTGTGGTAGAAGAAGAGATCGAAGGGAACCGGAGGGAGAAGGAGGTTGGTAGGAGGTAGAGCGACCATCTGGTTTTCCCTCTGTAGATTTTTTTATTTTGGTCCGGCTTTGGGTTTGGTTTAGGCTGGTGGATTGGGTCATGACAGTTCCTATTATGTGTGGGCTTGTTAGGTTTATGGTTTGAATATTCATTTGTCTCCTCAAGCATGCAGATATTACCACAAAAACACTCCCAACTAAAACGGTTTGACCAACAGAAGTTTTCTCGCCTGGATGTACTTGTGGGAAGCGGATGCCTGCGGATGCTCCTGGCTGTGTCTGGACAGCTTGCTATTACACTGGGGGAAAATATGGTTACACTGTCGAAAATAAGTGGCCATTATCATTTTGGTTGTTGAATTGTTTCCGAATAAATAGATTGTCATTTTATAATGCATTAATAACAATATTGTGATATTTTGGAGGTGGGGAGTGTTTGCAAATCTGAGAAGCAAAAAGTGTTGACAACCTGTCTGCATGTTGGGTTTGGTTGTGTCTGTAGTGACGATAACAGCAGAGTTGACCTCTGTAATTTCTCACTGTAACAAAGTGAGAAATAGACAGAAATGAACTTCCCAGAGGAGGTGTGGTACCCTTCGGATTGCTTCAAGTCTATCATTGTATTTGTCTGTTCTGGAAAGGTAGGATCTAGACTTTGTTTACTGTCTGTTTGTAAGCTCAGTTGTAGGACTGTGTTGGACTATCAATTGTGTGGTGTGTATTGAAGGTAGATTGTGTTTAAGCTGCATCAGGGGTTATGTCATCAGTGATAGTTTCGGGTTCCCCTGAGGTGTAAATTAGGTGTCAGGGCTTAGGGATTTATAGTGAAGGTCACTCCACTACAGACACAGTAGCCGTCAATAGCCGTCAGTCCAAACTTGGCATCTTTCCTTCATCCTCCTTTTCCATTTTAGCCTTTTACTTCACAGCAACTATCTCTTACAGGCTTAGGGAAACATACTCACGCTGCAGAGGCTCTGTTACCAACAACCTCATCTACCCCGCTCTGTCATCTAATTCTCAAACAAGAGTGGTAGGTGGGCTCTGGAACTGTCAATCTGCTGTTAAAAAAGCTGACTTCATCTCTGGTCTCACTACTCTCCACTCCCTAGACTTCCTGGCGCTAACAGAGACCTGGATATCCCCTCAGAATACAGCTACACCTGCTGCCCTCTCTTCTACCTACACGTTCTCCCACACTCCTAGGAAAACTGGGAGAGGAGGGGGTACTGGCCTTTTAAAATTGCAAAATTGGTCTGTCACGCAATGCCTCTCCTACATCTTAATATTTCTTCTTTTGAATTCCATGCAGGTCCCTCAGTTTCCTCTCCTGTGAACATCCTTCTTATTGTCATATATCGCCCTCCAGAGTGCTTTATTGATTAATTGGACACTCTGCTCAGCATTTTCTCCTTAGGCAGCCCCCTATCTCTACATGGTGACTTCAATCTTCCACTAGTCAAACTTCAAATTGTCTTGCCTTCTTCCCCTTCTCCACTCTTTTTCATTGACCAGCAGCAACATCTCTCCCACACACAAAGGAGGGAATGTCCTGGACCTGGTCTTCAGTCATCTTTCTCCAACTTTCTTCCACTCCACTTCACATCTCTGACCACCACTTCCTGACCTTCACACTCACTCTACCTACAGGATCCAGGACTATTCCCCATCCATCCTTCATTCAACACAACCTTCACACTGTCTCACCTTCATCTGTATCTTCCTGCATTCTTTCACATTTCCCAACCTCTGACTCATTCTTCTCCTTACCACTAGAAGAAACAGCCATAAACTCTTTCCTCATCTCACTTTCCATTTCTATGGATCACTTCTGTTCTCTATCTTCAAAACCCAAAAGGGCTCTTCGATACATTGCGCAGTAATCGAAGAGTACTTCGAGCAGCGGAGAGAAAATACAAGAAATCACAGCTTGACTATTGCATTACCAGAATCTTCTACTAACCTCACTACTGCTAAAACTGATTTCTACAAGGCAAAACTGTAAGCCTCTGCCCACAACCCTCAAAACTCCACAACATATTCAACCCTCCAACTCCCCCTGCCCCATCTTCCCTAACTGCTGATGATTTTGCAACTTCTTCACAGGGAAGATTGAACCATTCTGTAAGATATTCTCCACCACAAATCCTACTCTACCCTCTGAAGATTCTATAATCAGTTTCTACAGGCAATCTAACCACCTGCCCACTAGATCCAACCCCTTCCACAATGCATCAAATCATCTCTTCCGACCTCATCCCTTTAATCTCTTATATCATAAACAACATTTTGGCCATGTACCATCTGCTTTAAAACAGCCAGAGTTCTTCCAATCCTATAGAAACCCACTGATCCTACAGATATCAACAATTACCGACCAGCTTCTCTCCTCTCATTTCTTGAGTGCTACAATCCTTGAGCGCTACAATCAACTATCACTTCATCTGTCCCAGAACAACCTCCTGGATCCTATCCAGTCTGGCTTTAGAACAGCTTGTTCTACTGAGACGGCCCCTTCTGACTGTTTCTGAGAAGTTACTTTGTCGTCAGATCGGCAAAACTGTCATCGGTTCTTATTCTTCCCTCGACCTCTCTGCAGCATTTGACACAGTTAACCACAAAGACTCTCTTGTGTATCCTGAAGAGGCTTGGAATTCGGGCCTCAGCATGGCAGTGGTTTGCTGTCCTACCTTGATGAGTGATCTTACCAATTGACTTGGAAAGGATCCACCTCTTCCTCATGTTTACTCTCCACTGGTGTCCCTCAAGGCTCAGTCCTAGGTCCTCTCCTTTTCTCCCCCTATACGAGATCACTTGGTGAAGTCATTTCCTCATATGGGTTATCCTATCACTGCTATTGCCAACGACACACAATTCATGTTCTGTTTTCTCCTCCCTCAGATCTACATGCTGCTTCCAAAATCTATGCATGTCTAACTAACATCTCATCTTGATAGGCAGCCAATCACCTCAAACTCAATCCACCAAAAACTGAACTACTACTCATTCCAGCAGATTTTTCACCACATCAGGATCTTGCTATTTACCTGGGCATCTCACAGCTCTCTCCTTCTACAACAGCCTGCAAACCTTGGAGTAACAATAGACAACCAACTCTCCTTCTCGACTCACATCAGCAACCTTTCCCGCTCATGTAGATTCCTTCTCTACAATATCAGACAAATCCGTCCTTATCTGTCAACACAGGCCACACCAGATACTGGTTCAGTCCTTAGTAATCTCATGACTGGATTACTGCAACTCCCTTCTAGCTGGTCTACCTCTATGTACCATCCGTCCTCTACAACTTATACAAAATGCAGCAGCACGACTGATCTTCAACCTTCCCAAATTCTCCCACACCACCCCTCTGCTACGTTCCCTCCACTGCTCCCAGTTAGCTGCACGCATCAGATTCAAAATATTGGACTACAAAGCCAAACATGGAGTAGCACCATCCTACCTCACAACCCCTGGTCTGCCAAACGCCTTAAATATAAATATAATTATAAGAACCTGTGAACAAGATCGATTTCGGGGAAATGGAGGAAACTGAAAATTGGACTATATTGTGCATGTGTTGTATTGACAGGAGCCAAGTTGACATCATCCAGAAGGAAATTGGGTGCATGGGAGCTGTCCGTCCTCACTATGGGCTCCTACCATGTTAAAGTAAATTTTCTGGGATTCAAAAGTAAGTACACAACCAAACAAAGAGGGGCTCGCGTATGTTTGTACTGCACATTGTTCAATTGTCTGGGATTAAAATGCAGCAAGTATTAAAATAAATGACACATTTTTGCAACGTTTTTACTACTTGAGAGAAATGTGGGAATTATTGAGAGAATTATTAAAAAATACTTTTTTTTAAGCTCAGAGTGTCTGTTTCTTAGCTCCAAAGATACTGCTTCGCAAAATGTCAATAAGAAAAAAAAAATTTGTGTGGGTGTGTGTGCACTTAGAACATTACTCTCAATACCACTAAGGGTTGTGTTGTTCTGTTCCAGCCTCAGTATAGCACTATATCAATATAGTAGGGGTGGTATTGCCAGGCTCTCACGATACAGGGATCACGATACTTTATATTTATGATATATTGTGATACTGCAACATATTGTGATATTCTACAGTCCACTGAAAATGTTAAAACAGAGCTGATATCAATATGCTGTGTAAGATCTGTGTAGATCACATCACATTAATAACTCAGCCAAACACATAACTCAGAACATGAATTTTAGACTATTTGTATACAAAATATACCTGTATCAATACAATATCACAACGTAAAATATCACAGTATATTGCTTTATGGATATTTTCTAACACCCGTACAATATAGCATTCTGTGTAGCACTTCTCACATTTTTATCATTTCATTCACATTTAAAAACCATTAAGTTTGAACCTATTAAAAATTACAACTGACACGTTTCTAATAAAAGAAAACATAAGAAATTGTTCAAACAAATGCAACTGGTGGCTGAAGTGCAATGTAGCAACAAACAATGTATGTGTAATAGAAGTTGAATTAGTGAATTTCATCATAATGTCCACACACCTTGCCTTTATTACAGCAGATTCAGGAGATTCACTACATCCCTTTCCAGAAAATGTGTATTGGAAATACTTTGTGTCCAAACCCTCCTACCACCCCCTTTTCTACTCTAGAGTGAATGTCAATGTACAAAACACTCTACTGATATGGTCACGTGATACAGTTTGAGCCTTTGTGGCCTAGCGGGTAAGGAAGTGGACCTGTAATCAAAAGGTTACCGGTTCGAATCCTGAACCGTCAAGGTGCACTGAGCATTGCCATCATTTCACTAAATAATGTGTACTAAAGATTATTAACACTGAAAACCAGTTACATGTGGTTTTCTTGCAATAACTTTTTGTAATAAGCAGTGTATTGTTTACTTGTTAGTGTGGGCCGTATCTTCTGGCCTGTGCACATTGATACATTGTGATAAGCCATGGCTCATAATTACTCCTGCTGAACCTGTGCGCGTCTTTCTCCACAGGCCGAGAAGAAGGCCCACCTGGTGGCTGTGTGAACACCATGAGGACCATACGAACCGGAGCCTCAGAAGAAAGAGGAGGAGCCCTGCCACCAACCTCCCACCCACTCCGACTCCTCAGACTCCGCCCCCGGTACAGCAGCACACAGACCCGGCCTCCCCCACAGTCGCCACAACACCTGAGCCCGCACCCATCTCCAGCGGTGAAAAGGCCATGGCCAAATCCTCAGATCCGAATAATCCAGAAGCTGAATATGAGGTAAACCTGGCACCCACGTTCAAAACGCACTGACACATGTTTGAGATCAATCAGAAATGTGGAAAATTGACAGAAAACCTGAACATAGGTGTGGTACGTTCTTCATGTCTTTCTTTCTGTTTGTGTTTTTGTGTGTAGGATGGTCGTGGCTTTGGCATTGGGGGAGCTGGTGTGGGGGAAACTGCGTGGCTTCTCATGGTGGCCCGGGCCGCATCGTGTCCTGGTGGAATGACCGGTGCCGAAGCGTGCTGCTGAAGGCACCCCGCTGGGTCATGTGGTTGGGGGACGAAAATTCTCAGTGGTGAGAGCCAGACGTTATCCAGACATGAATAACTGCTATTATTTATTCCATAGATACTAGAGTTGTTGAAGATAATATGTGATGGTTAATATATGCATTTTCATATTCATTCATTCAGTCTTCTGTTTTATGTAGTGTGGAATACTTTGAAAAGATTGGGAAAAGATCTTCAAAAGACTAAAGTTTCAAATGGCTCAAAGTCATGGAGTATTTAGATTTTTACCAAGTGTGACAAGATTTCGCTCCGGTTTCCTGTTTCTCAGCAAAGTTCTTCCTGATTTTCTGATCCCTGGTTGGTCAGAACAAGTATATATTATCGTTGACACATGTTTCCGTGGGGACACTCAGGGTTAAGTGTCTTGCTCAGGGACACAATGGTAGTAGGTGGGATTTAAACATGGGTCTTCTGGTTCATAGGCAAGTGCGTTACCCACTAGGTTCCTACCACTCTGTAGCCTAAGAAGATAAAGTTGAGACTAGAAATTGACTTGACTGAACAAACAGCTCAGATTGCCAGTAGAGACTTTGAACAATAGAGATGCCAGGAGCACACTACAACTGCAGTAAACTTTTATCATTTTATTCCCACTTTGGGATACTTGTTTGTGTCTGTTAAATGGTTTCGAACTGTGTGGTGTAAGACCAGGACAAGTCACCTCAAGACTCGGCAGATTTAGATACTGATACATTCTCTGCCTTCATTTAGTTTGTATTTGGGGACGCTTTTTCTGAAAGCATGCAGATGCAGATGGAACCAAGCCCTGAACACACCAAGCAAAATTTCCCTTGTGCACTTAACACAGTGCAAAAGAAATGTAGGGTTTAAATATTTAAGTAGCGGAAATAATGTGTCTGTATTTAGGGTCTTTGTAGGGTTGCTTGATGCCTAGTGGGTTAGACACTTATGAACCAGAAGACCACAAAGTCACAGGTTCAAACCCCTACCTTGAGCAAGACACACAACCCTGTGTTGCTCCATGGGGGTCTGTCCCTGTAACTACTGATTTTAATCGCTTAGGGGAAGGGCATCTGATAAATTCCGTAGTTTTGAATGAAATACTGTTTACTAATCGTGTTTACATCCACTCCATTCTCTCTCTCCATATCACAACTCTGCTAGGTGTGTGTAGAGAAGCTGTTACCATTGAGTTCATTCTCAAATGCCTTCCATCAACCCACTTACAACAAGCAGCCCATGTACAGGAAAGCCATCTATGAGGTGCTACAGGTGAGTAAACACACTATTTTTGGGTACCATCACAGTTAAGTGTGTGAAAGATATTCCACATCTTGTCTAACAAGACGTCTATAATCTTTTTGATTGTTTTTTGTAAATTAGCATGTCTCATTGAAGATCAGAGAAATGTTTTATGTGTAGAGAGAGCTTATATTTGTTACAATTGATCATAATTTTCTGTGTGTCTGCATGTGTGTAGGTGGCCAGCTCACGGGCAGGCAAACCATTCCCATCATGTGTGTCGAGATGATGACTCAGACTCAGGAAAGAGTGTGGAGATGCAGAACAGGCAGATGATTGAGTGGGCCAACAATGGCTTCCTGCCCAGTGGGGCAAAAGGACTGGAGCCACCACCAGGTAAAACCACACACACACACAAGCATGCTTAAATGCATACATGCACACACGCGTAAAGTGTGATACATTAGGTACAAGTTCAGTGTTGTCTTTGCAGCAGAGCGTAATCCATACACAGAGGTGGACCCTGACCTGTGGGCGGAGCCAGAAGCAGCTTCATACACCCCACCTCCGGCCAAAAGGCCCGCAAGAGCAGTGTGGAAAAGCCGAAAATCAAAGAAATCATTGACGAGGGGACAAGGGGTAAACCGAAGACACGCTCACACACACTGCTGTGACATCGCTTGAGCTAATAAATGAATAAAACCATTAGTAGCTGGCACGAGCAGCATCCACCTTAAAATGTGATGTTCAGTAATGGACAAAATGCATCCTTTCCTAAATAGTGAATTGCTCATTTTATTGCCATGACCTATAGTAACAGGCATTCTTATTATTTTAAGGTCAGTTGCCAGTTGCCAGTATTAGTTCCTGCTTCATTATACAGTTGTTATTCTATGATAGTTTTCAAATTTTACATTTTATATAATATTACATTATCATCCAGTTCAAAACCAACATGTTAATTAACTTTCCAATAAATGCTACTCAGCTTACACTGCGCAATGCATATGAAAAATGGGGTCTCATCTTAAATTCACACACATTTTTCCTGTTTCCAGAGCGGCTTGTGTATGAAGTGAGACAGAAATGCCGAAATATTGAAGGTAAGTTACAGTCTTGAGTGTACGGTGCATGTGTGTGACATTAGCTGACAAGCTCTTTACTCTTTCACCCTCGCTTTCTCTCACTTCCTACAGACATCTGCATCTCCTGCGGGAGTCTGAACGTGTCTCTGGAGCACCCACTCTTCACCGGCGCCATGTGCCAGAGCTGTAAGGTGAGGAAACAGGAACACCTTGCTGCTGCTGGTTCCACGCTACACACAGACCTGAAAGATACATCTACGTGGCAAAATATTGCCACAATTCAAGCTCCATTTAGTTGTTCCATTCAGAAAAGCACTGAAATAATTTCACAGGTTGGTTTTTCCAAATAATTTCCTCTATGGAAGTATGTCAAAGGTTTTTTGTGGCACTTTTATGAGGTTCTCGGGAGCAAGTGGATGGTTTGGACGGCGATCGGTAGTTTTCACACTACATTAGTGAAGACAGGAGTGGTTTGGACCGGGCACAGCTGGAACTGGTCACTGATGGTCAGACCGCTGACCATCTTGAGCGGCAACCAGGCATGAGCATAAGGAACGCGAGGTCCTAGGGGAATGGAGGATGTATGGACCATGAAGTTGAACCATTTTGCCAAATTAGCATTAGCGTCGTCTAGTTATTATTCTCTGGAGGCATGATTGTTAGAAAGAAAGCATTTATAAAAATGTATGTGTCTGTTTAATGCTTTTGTCTCACAAGCGGAGAAAAGCCCTGTTTTCAAAGCTCTTTAGTGGCTGTTAAACCACGTCTGGTTTTGTAATCAACATTTCAAGTATGTGGAGTCCATATTGACAGTCCTCACACACCCTGCTTCCTCATTCTGGACAACACAATCAGTGATTATTAGCAAATATTTGCATTTACATTTCTGCCATTTATCAGAAAGTGTCTTTCTAAGGGAAGCAATGGTAGCAAGTGGTGGTCTTCTGGTTCAGGGTGTAGTAGGGTGGTAGTAGTCTAGTGTCTAACACACACACCTATGTGTCCCTGAGCAAGATACTTAACCCTAAGTGTCGCCAGGGGGCGACTGTCCCTGTCACTACTGATTATAAGTCGCTCTGGATAAGGGTGTCAGCCAAATGCACTAAATGTAAATGTAAATAGGGAAGTGTCCATTCTGTGTCCTAAATACCCCTAAGAAAGTATTGCCCCTTAAGTTTTAGTGGTTTGCCAGGCAATTACTTCATGTTTTAAAAAATGATGTACCAACCAAGTAAGTACCAAGGTAGGACTGGAGTGACTGCCGTTGGATGGAAAGCAGGGATTGAGTCACAACCAGGGATGACAGATCATCCCACCATCTTGACACCTCATGTGATTATAGACTAGACTGGGCTGATGCGCAGAGCAAGACCACTGCAGGCAAGACTAACAAGGCAGCAGCACTGCTGCATAGCAGAAGCACAGACAGCTCAGTCTATCCTATGAATAGTTAATGACTGACCCACCGCTCCATGCTCACAGATGGCAGGGAGCTGAAGGCCGAGAGAGATGTCTGAGCCATGAACGGAAACCGCAGGCTGGAGACGCGCATCACTTTGAAAGAGTTTACTCCCTTCTCTTGGACTAATGGAAAAAAAGAAGATCTTTGAGAGATACAGAAACCAGGCAGTTTAAAACCACAAAGCCCTTGGCTTAGAGAGGCTAATGGTGTAATGGGGGACTTTTTTAAGACCAATTTAGAGTCTGTAGTTTTGACTATAATATTCTTTCTTGGACCACTAATCCCAGGAAGGCAATAGGTAATAGGAGGGGGTTATTGTCAGGAAGTTTAGGTTTCAGAGACAACGTAAAAGTCAATGCAGGCAAAGCAAAGTTTTATTGTTAGATATATACAACTAGATATGAGGGCTGAACATAAACTGAAAATTGCATATTTAAAATTATGGCAGTTTTAAACTGTGGTAGAGAAGCTCAGGCAGGGAGATTATTAAAAAAGAAAAAATACCCTGCAGATTCTGACATTAAAATGTAATATTTTAAAGCGCTGAATGATGCAGCCAAAAATGGCGTGCGTCACGTGGTACTGTGTGCATTTAAGTATTTTCGTTTGGTTTCTACTTGCGTCCAGACACAAGCACATCGTGGCAAACACACCAAGTGCATTGCTCCCTTGTTGACCGTTTCGGCAATTGTTCACATGCAAAAGATGCGGTGTCAGATTTTATATCCACACACTAACAGTGCAAAACACTGTTGCACTAATTGCATTTATTTCTGGATTTAACAAAATGAATATTTCTAGTTTAATAACAGCGATGGTTGTTTGAATTGTTTCATCCCTAAAAGAAATATTTATATACAGAAATCTAGAGCTATTCTAATACGGACACCCATCAAACACACCCATTTCTCACATACACCGTAGACCCAATGTGTGCTATCTTCTGCGTGCTTCTCTCCAGAACTGCTTTTTAGAATGTGCGTACCAGTATGACGACGATGGATACCAGTCCTACTGCACCATCTGCTGTGGGGGGCGGGAGGTGCTAATGTGCGGCAACAACAACTGCTGCAGGTCAGTCCCCGGTCCAACTGGCCAACTGGAACGTGTACTCGTGTAACATTTTACCAGTTCAACAGAGTCCACTGGAAGCATTTACACACTGATTGTATTCCTGAGTATTCCCTGTTTATCATTTATTTATTAATGAATTTCTCCTCCTTTATAGCTTGTGAAATGCCTGGAACACACAGAACACAGTGGGC
>NC_041720.1:15981852-15996852 GCF_900700375.1 Denticeps clupeoides
CAAAGATATATTTTCTATTCAGTATCTGAATCGAGGTTGGCAACACTTTCAGACACTCACTGACGACTCAGTTAAAAAGACTGAAGCAAGAGGATGGAGGTGTGAATGTCTAATATACTTCTGAACAAATGAAGTGGGGATTGGTTGGCAGGGTTGTTGTGTTGACATGACTGGGACAATTTGATACATATGACAATATTGGGGTTAGGATTCATATATAAACATATGGATAAATATATACGTTTGACCAATATTGTGTTTTAAAATCAAATCGTATAAACACTATAAACTCAATATTGTGTTTTTGAAAAATTCCTCAACGTACATGTCGAAAATTAATACAAATTTGATACAATGTTTGCATTCTGCACTTCAGCTCCTCTCAGAATAGTTCATTCACGTATCTGTAGTCCTGCTGACGTTCCAGTGCAGTGAAGATCAAGGCCAGCTGGCAGTACCTCAGTGAAGAGCAGCTCTAGCGTAGAAATGGGTGTGAATGGAGTTTGTTGAAAAAAAGATAGAGAGAGCATAAGAAGTGTTAAGAAGTGTGTGTGTGTGAGACTGAGAGAGATAGAGAGAGAGATGTGTCTGTCTTGGTTTGATAAGTGATGTCTGGGAGTAACTGATGTGACACATGTCCATTAATGTAAGGTATAATTGTCATGGATCCTTGTTTGTTTCGTGTTAGTCGTGGTTGTTATATATGAATATTTGAATATTTGCCTATACCGCACTGGGTATTGTATATTTGCATAGACTGTGCAAAAAATTTGAGGCAGGTAAACTAAGAATGCTTTTTTATATATATAACAATTTACAAAATACTGAGTGAGCAAACAATATGAAACTCTAAATATTTTTGGTTACTTCCCTTTGCCTTCAAACCATGCCATCATGCCTAGGATCATATTCAGGTCTATGATCAATCAGTTATACTGAACACAGTTAATTACTGAAACAGATACAGCTGGGTAGGAGACTTAAAACTAGTGGATAACACACTCGCCTATGAACTAGAAGACCCAGGTTCAAATCCCACTTGCTACCATTGTGTCCCTGAGCAAGGCACTTAACCCTAAGTTGCTCCAGGGGGGGACTGTCCCTGTAACTACTAAGTCGCTCTGGATAAGGGCGTCTGATAAATGGCGTAAATGTAAATGTAAAACCTAAATACCGAGGTTGTGGAAAAGAGTTTCAGGACACATGTCATACACTACAGCAACAAGACAACAAGTAGCTACACTGCATCACCAAGCTCTTTCCCAGAAAAAGATTTCAAAGCAGACTGGGGATTCAAAATGTATCATTTTGAAGAAGCACAAGGAGAAAGGCGGTGTTGAGGAACCTTAGTGCAGCAAATGAGAAACATATCAAGCAGTGCCATCAGTACACTCATCTACTGTCATGAGAAGTCTGGCCATAAATGGTCTTCATGGAAGAGTTGAAGTCAAAAAGTTAGACCTCTGACATGGAAACAAGGCCAAGCAACTCAACTATGATAAAAAAATTATTATTTTTTTTTTTACCAAAGGCCTAAAGAGTAGAACAATGATGAGTGTCTGCAGGCAATGGTGAAGCTTGGGGCTGCATTTCTGTGAATGTAGTTGAAGATTTGGTCAGCTTTAACTGGTGTCTTCCATGTTGAGAGTAGATACTTATCCATAATGAAAAACCATCAGGTTGGTGTATGATTGGCTTCAAATTTAGTCTGCAACTGGACCATGACCCCAAACATGTGGATTTCTTTTTGGTTCATTTGTGCATTTTGTTAATAGATGAAAATAATCTATTAAAATAATGTTTGTTTATGAATTTTCCCTCACTTGCCTAAAACATTTGCACAGTACTGTGTGTCAGGCAGACACAGTGAAAGAATGAAAGAGACAGCTTGTGGGTTTGTAGATACACACCAATCAGTCATAACAATTTGCACCTCTGGCAGGTCAGTTGAATGACGTTGATTATCTCATGTTAGTGGCGCCTGGCAGTGGGTGGGATATTTTAGACAGTAAGTGAACAATTTGCTGTGTTAGAAGCAGAAAAATAGGCATATGTCTGGATTTAAGTGGCTCAGACATGGACCAGACTGTGAAGGCCAGACAGCTTTGGGAACTGATTCAACCATGGAGGCCATTTCGAGACAGAATCCGACAAACTGTTCTGGTTGACACAGGGACCTGAGGTGACCAGGTCTTGTGGAGCTCTGCTGCAGTGGAAAATTGGAAAACAAACGGTCCTCTCGAGCAGTTGTCTTGCGGGGTCTGCCTGACCTGGACTTGTCAAAAACGTCTCCAGTCTCTTCAAATCTTTTTTAAATCCTCTGTACTTGACGCTGAGACACATTGAAGGTGTCTGCCACATCAGCAGTGGATCTGGTCTTCAGCCTCTTGATAATCAACACTTTAGTCTCAGGGTGAATGTTAGGCATGTTTGCAGAGGTCTAGTTGCAGTTGATGTGAAGGTCTAGTGTACTGGGGTTCTTTTTATACACACCTGAGACCTCATTGATCCATTATTAGTCACAGGTGAACTTCATATGATAAGGCGACAACACTTACGTCTTTGCAAAAATGGACTCAATGGGCTTTACTAAGCTGTGAATATGAGAATACTTTTTGACAGGTTTGTTTTGCACTGAAACATTATTACAAAAGCTGTAAAATGAGACATTTCTTGTAAAAAAAAATCTTGATTAGAAATATATTTCAGCGGCACTTGAGGTCAATTTGTACACAAGCGACAAGACTTTTGTCAGGGACTGTAGATGGCCGGGACTGTAGATGGCCGGGCAAAACTTTGTACCAAGATATAGTGTAGAAAGAAAGGCTGGTGGAAGGCAGTGTTCTGCTGGGAAGAACCCTTCTTGGAACCCGTGTTTCCTCTTTCAGCAGGATACTGTGCCCAGCCTCACATCAAAAATGGTTGGAGAATGGATGGAAGACTTGGACTCAATTCTCCAGACCTCTGTCCAGCATCTGTGGGATGTGCTGGACGGGCATGTCTGATTCACAACTACAGGATCTGCTACTGTTGTCTTGGTATCAGTTACCACTGCATGCCTACAGAGGTCTGGAGGAGTCCATAACACAATAGGTCAGGGCTGTTCTAGTGGCATCTTCTAGTTGTACTATTAATACATACTTATATTATGAGTATATCCCTCTGTGCAGGATAGCTGAGAAGTAATGGTTGCAGGGAAGATGACATGAAGTGGATGACAATTGGAGGCTGAATCCATGTATTAAATTATAATTTTAAATAGAGTTTTAACAATGTAAATAATAAAATATTGTCAACCTCTAAAAATTGCCAATAAAGCTCTCCTCTCTTTTCAATTCTCTTTTCTAATCTTCATCTGATCTCTATTCTCTCCTAGTCTAACACCTTGGGCCAGCCTTTATGATCCAGGACCAAACCATTTATGAGACAGACAATAAATTAATCTTTACACAAACATTTAAACAAACATAAAACATTTAGTATACATTTTAAAACATTTGAATTTCACAATCATTAATTTATAAATCATTTTACATCTTTACCTATAACCCCCTCTGCCTTGGTACATTCTTAGCTCCGCCCTCGGCACCCGGGAAACTTTTAAAACTCCCCACCGTCCTTCACTATAACTAAACAACGTCAAATTGTTTTTAGCCGGACAGTCTAATTACAGAACTAAAATATTGGTGATCATAATTAGGAAACACTGCAGCCTGGTTAAGGCGTCAGTAACAATAGTTATCCATGATGAAGTGTCATGAAAAGGCCACAAAGCCTGGCGAAATGCTGAATGAAGATAAAAAAAACAAAACAGGAAACGTGGTTGTTGCATAGAAAAAGACAGGAAGTTCTGCAGCACTCTTGAAGGAGAAGGCTACACAAAGGACTCTGTTATAATAATGGTAAGTTGAACATTATTCCGTTTTTTTGTTCTCAGCCTTTGTTTTGTCTCAAGTTATTATTCTAATAGTCCATTGGGGGTCTTTGGTTGTGTTAATCTATAATTGCGACCACCTGTCTGAGTGGATGCACCGATCATTCACAAAAAACGAAGATACTGTTATCTTGATGTTAAGGAAGTCAGCGTAATCTGCATGGCCGAGTCTGTTTTAGCACTGGCAGTATTTTTGGTGTTGTCATGCAAGTGTAGAACTTGAGGAACCAAAATGAGATTTGACATTTTGCTCAGAATTGGTCCAAAAAATCATGAAACTACACATCACAGAAACCACAGATTAACCAACATCTCATTCAAATTACTGCTTTTAGTGTTATATTTGATTTGAGTTTTGAACCTTTTTTTTTACCTCTTCTTTCGGTTCACTTCCAAGTGAACCTAAATGTGTTGCATGAAATAACCCGCGAGAAAATTCTCTCTTTTGATTGGTCAAAATTATCGCCAGCGGAACAACGAGAGTAAATACAGGAAGTGAAGCAGATCTGCTATTGTGATCTGAGTTTGTGCCCAATTGGAGGGACATGATGGAAATTTTATATTATATTACACACAAATATATATATGTGTGTGTGTGTGTGTGTGTGTAGCAATATGAAAACAATATGCTGATGCACTGGAGTCACCGAAGGCGAATAACAAGACAACACAGGAGGTGGTGTGCATTAATCATACGGAACTGTGAAAAGGACATCAAAATTTACCCATAATTCATTGTTTTCAAATCATGTATAGCGTTTGATCCGGTTTTGGTTTGGTACACGGTCTCACCAGGCGGACCACACCAGAGTTCGCGATTTTATTCGAATGAAGACCAAATGTGGAGTCTCCAATACTAGCTTGATTATAAAAGAAAAAACATTCTTTTGAAACACCAACAAGTTGTCCATAATTCAAAAAGAGTGTGTGTGTGTATATATATGTACACACACACACACACTGACAAGAGAGAGAAAGTGTGTCCAGGATATTGGAAAGACATTTTTGTGTGATTGTGTCAGCCTTTCATGAATTAAGCATTATTATGTAATTGATGCATGTAATTGTAATTGGTGCACGTGTTCAAACTGTGTGACATGCAAATGTGTGAGTGCAAGATTCAGAAGAAATGGAGTAACCCTTCCCCCACATTTTACTCACAGTAGTCTTACAAACCCCAGTCTCTGGACAGTGTCAGGGTAATACGCCTAGAGTCTAATTACCTGGAGAACAGTGGATGAAGTGGTGTGTGTGTGTGTGTGTGTGTGTGTGTGTGTGTGTTGTGTGTGTGTGTGTGTGGTGTGTGTGTGTGTGTGTGTGTGGCTTTGGGGGTGGGTGTAAGAGTCTGTCGCTAGTGTGACCTGAGGCTCCGTCCTCCATTTTAAACCTTGGTCAGATAGTGTACTGTCGGCTTCTAGGACAGTCCCTGTATCGAAATGACAGCAGTTCCTCTCGCTTCTCTCTTTCATACCTTCTTGTTCAAGTGTTTTTCTTCTTTTCGTTTTCCAGCATTGAACACTTTTTTGGTTCTTTTTATTTAAAAAAGAAAAAGCAAGCACAAGCTTGTGTGTGCACAAAAATTAACAAAGCAAGTGGAAAATAGCACAATACAATTTAGCAGAGGATCAAGGATGAACAAATATGTGCATAGATATTAGTATATAGTGACAGTTTCAAATGTTTTATTATGTCAAGAATGTCTCCTGCTCATATTGGAATGTAAAGTCAAACAATAAATATATTTTTAGCTTAAAATCTGTGTTATTATGCCGATGGGGATTCATTTTTGGAACTGGGCTTCATGAATCAGTCAGAAGGTGTGGAGTAGTTTAAAGTTGTTCTCTAGTCTCTGGTTTGTTGTGGTTGTCACCTCTTATTGACTTTCGGATAAGTGCTAATTTGTGCTGGTCCTGGTTTGTGTGAGAGCTTCAGTTTGATATCATTTATCGCAGTCGTTGTAGTGTCGTGGCTGTGAAACAGAAACTTTAACTGATTCAAGGTCTGCAGCTAAACAAAACCAGGATTTTCCTGGCCCCAAAATAGAAGATAACGGTGATGGGCAGAGTTGTGCAAGATCTGTCTTCAAAGTCTTATTATTAATTAAAGTGAAGTGATTGTCACTTGTGATACACAGCAGCACAGCACACGGTGCACACAGTGACATTTGTCCTCTGCATTTAACCCATCACCCTGAGTGAGCAGTGGGCAGTCATGACAGGCGCCCAGGGAGCAGTGTGTGGGGACGGTGTTTTGCTCAGTGGCACCTCAGTGGCACCTTGGCGGATCGGGATTCGGGATTCTGATTACGGGGCCGCTTCCTTAACCGCTAGGCCACCACTGCCCCAGTCTTCACTGTCACACCATCTTAAAATTTGGTATTTTGACTGGCATGATGTAGCCTAAAACACGTCTCAGCTGCACATGTTACCCAGACATGAACAATTTCTGCATGCAAGCCTTTAAAGGTTTAAAAATGATCCTCTGATGCAATCCAGTTGGATGCGCTGTGCAACACAGTGTTGCTCAGTGTTGCTTCGCTGATGGTACTGCAGTAATGTGGTGTTCATGCACAAGTCACACTGTGCATGCAGTTTGCCTGAAAGGTTGTGTAGGGGTGGGTTGCTGTTTGGATGCTTCCTCTTGGTTTAGTTTTTTTTTACACTTTAAATGAATTACAAATGAAACATTATGAGGGATCTTGAGGGTAAAGAGAAAGAGTTTGAGGCAAATTTGAATTCTATCGGCTCATCTGACATTTGGCTTGATCAGGTGGGCTACAAATAAAAGTGAAGCTGCAGAACAGTGGATCCTCTGAAGCGCCGACGCAATGCATGACTGTACAGAAATATTTTTAGCACCGCCCCATCCCCGCCTCTGTTTCAGCATATTTTTAGAAGGCATGGTTTCTCACAGTAAGACGTTTGGAAACCCAGTGGGCTGAGTTGATGATTTTAAAGGTTTAGGTCAGATTTGGATGTCACTGAGGAAAATAAAAACTGCAAAAGGAGTAAGAGCAGTCATTTCCCACACAGCCACACAAATGGAAAAGGTAGCGATAGAGAATTTTGCTGAGCATGGTGGTAGGATATGTTAGAACTTAACCTGATAAAAAATGAATATATTAAAGTTGCCGTACATCTGTTGCGCGTGAAGGTGAATTGGCTTGAAACAAGGCACAGTAATAGAATTGTTTCTGTAACTGTTATTATGTAGAAATAAGATGCCGTGGGCTGCTTTTGGGGAATATTAATCGTCTGTGTTCGGCCCAGGTTGGGTTTAGACAGAAAAAAACAAACCACACTTTAGGTTGGGCTTGGTTACTGCTATCTAGGATTTGACTTCATTTCTATACAACCACAGTAAGTGGTTGCTTAGCAGGGAACGACGCAGACTCGTAATCGGAAGGTTGTGGGTTCAACTGAGCTCAATGCTCAGCATTAAAAGCATAGGACTGTGTGCTGTGCTGCAGTGTTTCACAATGACAATCAATGTTTTTTACTCTCAACAGTCCAGATCTTATTTATTATCATAATAAAGTGGTTGGTTGTAGTTTCAGAACCAGCATGACTTATTTTTTTTTTCTTCAGTTTTTTATATCAGTCTTATTGGTCCCCTATTACTGTATCCAAAGTCTCTTTCTGAAATTCAGCCATGGTGCAATGCTTTCGACGTTTGGAAGCCGTGATGGTCGGTGGAGATAATGTTTTTGGGGAGGGGTTGGAAATTCTCTGGGCTGATGACACATGAGAAACGGGAGGTAACCTTTTCCCTTATGACGTCATAAGGGGACAAATTCCAGATCCAACTGTCTGAGCTGCTGCTCTCTGAACGGCGAAGCAGAATGACTAAAGCAATCTTTACACCTATCGCCATTTCTAGCCAGTGCAGGACCATAGACAGGCTGGAGAAACCTTTAAATGTTCTTCTTTAGCTTTCCAATGCCTCACAAGATATTCTGTCAACATATGAATGAGTGACAAGTCATGAAGAGTTTGGGCGAGTTTGTGAGTACTTGATGTGTTTTGGGCAATACAATGTAATGTCAAGCCATGTTTAAAAAAAACAAGTAATTAATAACATTTTGGCCATAGCAGATAATAGTCATTATTTGGGACGTATTATGTATCCAGCATCAGTATATCAAGATGTACTTACAGTTTTCTATAAGTTCATTTACACAGATATCATAAACATCAGGCAACAGATCTTTATCTTTTGAATATTGCAGAAATTGCTGCAGTGTAGTATTATCGTTATTGTGTGTCACTTTGTGATCAACCCCCCTATTGCATATAGTTCATCAAACTACGCACGTCAGGTCTGAATTGAACACATGCAAAGTAACAATCTTTTTCTGTCCCAGGTGAATAGCTGTGATTCGGTGAAAGAGGGCATGGCTGGGGTTAAGGAGGTGGAGTGTAATGGCGAGGTGGAGAAAGGGGTTTCCCAGGGGAACCTGCAGGAGAACCACACCCCCAATACAAGCCCATCCATGCAGAATGGTTCTCCTAGTCCCCCAGAGCAGGAGGAATCTGCCCCCCGCAGGAAACGGGGTCGACGGAAACTTGAACATCCAGAAAAACGTATGTTTTATGCTTCAATGCAATATGTATGTTCAGTTTCCGGTGTCGCCATTCTGGTCACAACATCGTATTAGCATATTTTATAATGAACAAATGGGCATGCAATCAAGATCACTATTCTCACATCTGACACACATATTTTCAGAAGAACATGCATGATGCTTCAGGAATGTTGACTGGGGCCAATTGTCCCCTTAAACCAATGCATTCTATAATAACACGATGGAAACCAGTGTGTCACTAACTATAAAACCGACCACCACAATGTCACTTAATACTATGCTTTCCCTAACTCTTAACTCTAGAGTTTGTCCAATGGGGGCTGTACCTGTAACTAATTATTGTAATTTTCTCTGCATAAGAGTGCCAGCTAATTGAAATGTATTGAAATGTCATTTAATATAACATATGCATGTTATGGTTTAGCCTAATATCTATTCTCTTTGCAAAGGCTCTCACAATGTTTGATTCTAACCCTCAACAACTCGGGTTTTAAGGACACTTCCGTCAAAATTCTGCATGTACTAATAGAATATTTACAAAGAAAAGTATGTCTTTAACTTCCCTAAAGGCATAGCATCTCTCTCTGCTCTTAACTAGGTCTGTGGGAGATGTACTGTGACATTCCAGTTCATTGATTTTAAACCATGAAAGTAACAATCTTGGTTAGTGTGTACGGTCAAGTAAACACCTGAGAGATCTGTTTTCATGTTCTAACATGATTTGTTCACTAAAGAACATGTGATGCAGTTTGGTGTGGAAATAGTTCACCCAGCTGTGGCAGCTCCCACAGTAGGAAATCAGGTAGAACAAGTCAGTTGTCGTGTCACTGAATCTTATTTCACAATCCAGAGTTGTGATGTCCTGGTTCTAATGACCAGAAAAGTTTGTAATGCTAAAAAAGGAAATTTGTCATATGATTGTCACAAACTAGATATAGGTCAAAAATGAAAACAAAAAAGTGAATAGAGGGAGAAGTTGGCAAAGAATGGTGGACACTCTGGATAAGGGCATCTGGATTAGGTTGATTGATGGACGAACTGTTCACTTTTTTCAGATACGGAGGTGGAGAGAGCAGCTGTGACTCAGTACAGACGGAGGTGAGGACCCCACTTAGATGCCCTTTTACATGCGCTAAAGTAAAGCAATTCATCCCTAGGAGCTAGTGCTTAATGTGTAATGCAATGTGAAAAAAGGACACCATGTTTTTATAACTGTTCAATTTGACTATTCTATTCTGCCTTCTAAGATGCTGATCTGAGAAGATAGATGTCTGCACTTAAGATTTAGCTGGTTTGGTTAAAGTTAAACATTGGGTGATCTAGTTATCTGGACTTTCAGCGAGTGGCTGTAAAATATTAAACCCTACATTGATACTAGATGATTCGACCTTGTCTGAGGTCATGATGTGTACACAGTTGAGAGGACCTGGGATGGCCAGGTTAATAGAAGACGGGGCATTTCATTACCAGTGGAGCACCGAACCTTAATGAAATATGTGGTTACAGTTTATTCTGGTAACCCAGTCAAATATCAACTTTGCCAGTCAAATAACGGCAGCCATTCTGATTCCCACGCATACATGCTGCACTACAAACAGATGCACTGCCGGCCCTAAATAACATCCCCATTCACCATCGACCTATCACCAACCTTCCAGATAGATTTACTACATGCAAAAACAGGGACCCTGCTCACCGGGACAGAGCTTTTAACTGCCACCACTGATGAAGTGCATGTCAGAATGCATCAGTGTGCTTTGTATGAATACACGCATCCCACCTTAGCAGTGGTTTAAGTGAACCGATCACAGCGCAATCACACTTGAGACTGGCCAAGATCGATTTTAAAATCAACATGGTTTTTAAAGGTGTTTAACATGTAAAAAATCCATTATGTATTCTGCGGCTTTGTGATTAACACAAATCAGAATCAGAAAACTTTATTAACCCCGAGGGAAATTGCTTAAATAACATGAGACCATGATTGTGCTTCGTTTGCTTAATTCTGACATTTATAAATAATTGGGGAACTTTCTGGGGAAATAGCGGAAACCCTGAACATCACCATCTGGGTTTCTATAGTTTATTAACCTTTTTCTTTTTTTAATAAACACTGTTTAATAGCTCATTTTACACACACCACTGACACTTCCTTTTGAGGTTTTAATAGAACTTCCCCCCACTCTGCAGTGGTTTTCCTGCTGAGTGGGCATCGCTGTGTCGGTCAACGGTTAACTTTCTAACATTCCTTTGTACGTGCACATGTAGGAATGCATGCATGAGCGTGCTAGTATTATGTGGCTTTTTTCACCCCTATAAACCTCACCTGGGCTACGCGTCTTCAGCATGAATTCAGCTCATATTTTATTCCCCACAAGGACACAAAAAACTAATGTGTGTGCTTTTGCGTGTAGGATGGAGGTCGTGCGCGCGGTGGCCTGAGGAGGAGACCAGTCCCAAGAGTGACGTTTCAGGCGGGGAGCCTTTCTATATCAGTAAACGAGAGAGGGAGGAACTCGCCAAGTGGAAAATGGAGGTGAGAAGAAATGGAACGAGAAACTCAGTGTATGAGAGAGGGGGAGAGTAATACAGCTCCCAATCCTTAAAAAAAAACAAAAAAAAAACTTGGCTACAGTGGCTGTATATGTGCTGTATATGTAAGTTTTCTGGAAATATGTACGTAAGGTTCATTTTGGGTGTGTGTGTGAGTGCAGCAGGTTTCCAGTTGCAATGAGGAAAATGGAAAATATCTCCAGTGGAAACTGGGTTGGCAGATTGTGGCCACTTTTTACCTTTAGCATCTCTCAAAAAATGATTGACAGCTTACATTGTGTGTGTGTGTGTGTGTGTGTGTGTGTGTGTGTGTGTGTTTACTGCCACAGTGGCCCAGACCCTGAGGCCCTGCTTCCTGTAGATGTATGTATGTAGATGTGTGAGTGAGTGTGTGTGTGTGTGTGTGTGTGAGACAGAGAATGTGTGTGTGTGTGTGCAAGTGTGAACTGGTTTTCTGTTTCAATACCTGTGTCTTTTAAAAGCTTATTTAGAGCAGAGATCTTTGAGCCGATAGAGAGAGAGCGAGACAAAAGAGAGTAAAGAAGAAGGCCGCCAACATGCCTTCTCCCTGGTCTCTGCTTTTTTCCCCCTTTCACATCTATATGTGAATGAGAAACAGCTGGTCTCGGCTCTGTCCAGGCTGACTTGATTTCAATGAAGACATCACAGAGATAGAGAGGAGGACGAGTAAAGCTGAGGGAGCTGGAAATGGTGAACAATCAAAGCAGGAGTCAGAACGCTGAAAAGTGTGCCAGCAAATGGAGTAAAGTGTGTGAAAGTGAGATAAGGTGATATTGAGACACACAGATAGAAAGATAGGGAGGTGCCACTTGATGCCACGTTAACCAAAATAGCTTCAATCTGAACTAGGAACGGGGAAGATATCCATATGAAAAACATTATCTATAAAAAACGTTATTTTGCACCCCATCAATACTAATTAATTTTTTTCTGATAATGGTCAGAAACAGAATCAGCAGCATTTTCACCTGTACTGAAGCAGCTCTCTAAAATCACCAGCACCATGGCACGTAGTTCAAGTTATTATTGGTACTATTTTACTATTAATGGGAACATAATAACAGACACAAAGATTATTTCATTGTTTTAGTAATATTCCACTTTTAAAGGTCCCCTGACATAATTTTTTTTGCTTTTATATCGGTCTCAGTCGTCCCATAATATTATATCTGAGCCTTGGTGCAGAATTACAGCCACTTTGATCCAGTCCCACAATGACATTTCCCAGGTGTTTCTGTGTCTGTAGCTTTAAATGCTAATGAGGAGGAGAGAGGCGGGACGAGGAGGTGAGCAGCCTATAGAAGTGAGCGGGCATTCGTGGAAATGACATCTCAAACACCATTCACCAACCACAAGACAGGAAGTCGTGTTGGTGTTTTTTCAGAAATAGATCCCCTTATGACAACATATCGGGCTAAATCCTAGAAGCACCATTCATACCTTTCACTGCTGGCTAGGGGAACTTGTATTAACTCGTATGTTAATTAATCTGGCAAAATAAAATTTTCATAATAGGGGACATTTAAATGTAAACAAGTATGGTGACAGTGGCATCTTACTTAAACTTTCATTGCAAATAATGGAACAGTTACAGGTTTTATTTGCAGCCATCTTGGACAAATGAGCCACTGTTAATATGAATTAATATCACAGTTCAACAAAAAGTTCGAACAAGTGCTAAAAAAAGAATGAAGTGATTGTCATTGTGAAACACTGCACCACAGCACACAGAGACACAACAAAATGTGTCCTCTGCTTTTAACCATCACCCTCGGTAAGCAGTGGGCAGCCATGACAGGCGCCCGGGGAGCAGTGTGTGGGGACGGTACCTTGCTCAGTGGCACCTCAGCGGCACCTTGACAGTTCGGGACACGGCGCAACATTCCAAGCGTGGGTCTCTGTAAGGTCAAAGATGACTCAGGATTTATATAAATAGATGGACGAAACAAAAAACAGTCAATGGGCTGCTCCCTTTTTAAACGGTTCAATAAACAGTTTACTGGCAATTAAAGTGTTTCTCTTTTTTAAGGCACGGTGACCAGAACCTTTTTTCTCTTGGAAGCTTTTATGTAAATCCTGAGAACACCTCTGACACCTTACATTAACAATCAAAAACAGTGCCCATAGCCTTATTTTAGTAGCAAAGACAGTTTGATACTAGCATATGAAAACTTGCCATTGTTCTTAGTACATTGCTGTTATTTTCTAGTATAGCACCTTTGTTAGAAGCATCATTAGTTGGACAAAAACATCCAATTTCAAGTGTTTCATGGCTTGGGTTTCTATATGCTTTCTTAAAACTGTGCCCTAATTATTTATGCAGTAGGCTGTAAAGGCCAAAAAGTCAGTCGCCTCCATGTTTTAGCATTTCACGCTAACACCTTTCACAGTCATAATTTACAGACTCTTTAAAATAGCTTATAAGAGAGGGCTTGATAGCCATTTTATAGCAGTTAAAAAATGCACTGCAGTTAAAAAAAGGCACTGTTGCAGGTGTTAGTTGTACAGATGTTAGATACTGCAAGTAAAGGGTTACTAGAACGGTGCTAGCTTGCTAACTCACCTCAGCTACTTCGCAACAATTTCCTCTACATTTATTCTGTGGCATTGTCGTATTATGTAAAGAAAACCCAAATACCTCAGAAGAACGGTACAGGTTCAGAATTAGGGTGAAATAAGAAATTTGAGACTGCTAAACTTAATCTGCCCTCATTTGTTCAGATGAGATTCCTGAAGTATGTGGAGAATCTAAAGAGAGACGACCAGGAAGGAGGACAGCACAGACATGAGTGTCAGGTGATGTAGAGCAGGATTTTGCCAGTAAAAAGCATTTCTTAACACAATTGTTCATGACTGTAGTATATATTGTACATGCATGTTTTAATACCTAGCCCACCACAGTGTTATGTCTTTTTTTATGTTGGGGCAGCGTTTACACGTTTATTGTGTTTTGTAAAATTCTATTTATTTTTGCTTTTTGGACAAAGGACAAAAGGACAAAACTATTCAGATTAAAAGGTGTAATTCTTTTGTAGCACAAAAGTTCTAAAACACAAAATTCCCAAACATCTTTAAATAAGATTCAAGAAATAACTAAATGTTTTTTGTACTTTATGCATTACACTAATGAACAGATAATAAAAACAGGGCCCTATACTATGGAGTGCAACAAGTGTCAAAATTAATAAATACGTACATAGATAATTAAGTAATGAAATATGTCATAAATGATTTTAATTGGGGAAATAAAACATCATTTACTTTGATTAATTCATGATTTGTCCAAATTTTGCCAATAATACTGTTTCTTCTAATAATATTTTGTGCAGTTTTTAGAATTCAGATTTTTTCGAATTTTAGACTTTTTTTTAATTTTGGCTCACATAGCACTCCATACTATATGAAACCCATGTACAAATATGAAATGAAATGGAGTTTAATAATAAAACGAAAATCCAGTTACTGTCATGTTGATTTGTTACACATGAATAAAGAGGGAAACTTTGATTTCTAATGATAGGATATAGGAACAGTAATTGGTAAACCGTGTGTGCTAAGCTAAAGGGCCTCTCCTGTGACATTTCGCACTCAAGAGAAATGCAACTGTTTTGATCCAATTTGCTAATATTTGCACAACCGGCAGCCTGTCCCTACAACACCTGTTTAATGTCAAATTCTGATTTACTGGTGGCTTCCACTGACAGCTGTTTACAGCTCGACTAACACTTACACACACGGCCCTGCTCACTCAAACACAGTACAGACATAAACGCTCGTCGTATTAATGTTGAATGAGCATTCGGATGTTTGGCATCTCCATATTAGCGCACTCCAAACAGCCATTTAAATTTAATGGTTGCAGGAAGCTGCGCTAAAATCGGCGATGTTGCGTCAGTCAGACCCAAAA